>NC_056729.1:1411189055-1411191555 GCF_019279795.1 Protopterus annectens | reverse complement strand
TATGAATATGAATATGAATATGAACATATATGTATAATGTAAATATAAAAGGGGACTCAAAGTGCTGATAAAGGTGTGCCTAAAATAAAGGTAACACACTTATCTAAGGGGCCTTCCTTTTAAAAAGGGTTTAATGGAAATAACTTCATTTAACCCTTTATCCCTATGGGCTGCCAACCTGCAAATCCATCTAAGCTCCGCTTGCTCTGTTATGTTCACAATATCCCCTAGCCTAGCACTGGTATTGATGACTTGTAGCACTTGAAACAGGAACCTATGTGCCTCTCCCTCTTTCATTGCATGCTTCGCCAGGGCACTGTATTCATGTCCTCTTGCAAGGCAGTATCCATGATCTCGTATCCTCTCCCTCAGTGTCCTATTTGTTTTTCCTACATAGAAGGAGAAGCACTGGACACAGTGCGCTAGATATATAACATTCTTGGTGTTACAATCACTGTCGCAGTTAATTGTCCATAGATGGCCTGTAGTTGGGTGCCTATAATAATGAGATTCGTCAATAAACGTGCACTGTGGACAAGCCCCACATTTATGTGTCCTCTCCAAGCCTGTCCTGACCTTATTCCCCAGACCAGAAGAGCCACATAACAATCTCTTGAGACTGTACATATTGCTAAACACAAACGATGGACTCTGTCCCACTAACCTAGCAATCTGGTCGTCCGCAGTAAGTATATTCCAGTGCTTCCTCACGGAGCACTGGATGTTGCTGAGACCACGTCCAAATGGCATAATAAACCCCAGAGACCTTGTATTAATAGTCTTACTAGGTTCATGATCAATACTAATCCTTGCATTTGAGTAGAATGGTCTAGCTCTGGTTTCCCTAAGGTAATTCATATCTCTGTAAACCTTAGAAACTTCTTCCGTATATCCTCGTGTAATAAAACTTTCATGATAATCCTCAGCTCTGGTTGACAACCTAGATATTCGCATCATCTGGCCCTTGACAACGTTGTTAAAGGTACGAGGATGATGCATACTTTCTCGATGAAGAAAGCTTGGTCTATAACAAGGCTTCCGATGAACCTTCGTGTTGAGGGTATTGTGTCCCTTAAAAATAGTGACATCTAAAAAATCTATGCTGTGAAGATCATGTTGTATGGTAAACTTCAGAAAAGAACTACTGGTATTTACAACCTCATAGAACATATAAAGTTCTTCCACTGTACCTCCCCACAACAGGAGGAGGTCATCAACAAATCGTTTATAAAACAGAATATGTGGATGGTTAACTATGCACATATTCTCAAAGGTCGCCATGACCAAATTGGCATAGCTGTTAGCACAGCTAGTGCCCATGGCGACCCCTTTGACCTGTTTGTAACATGTTTGACCATAAAGGAAAAGGTTGTTATCCAAAACAATCTCCACTAGCATGGATAAAAACTCAATTTTACTACTGCTGAAGCTCGAATGTATATTCAGGTACCTCTCTAGAAACTGTACACCCTCACTGTTCGGGATACAAGTGAACAGTGAGGTAACATCCAAGGTAACAAAAATCATAGATTCAATGACTTCAAGACTGAGAGTTGATACTCTAACGTATAATTCTCTCAGCAAATGCTCTGTGTCCTGAAGAATAATCTTGGAAGATCTCACGATGGGTTTGAGCTCTTGATCCAGATATATAGATATAGGCTCAGTAAGCCATCCCGAACCAGCTACAATGGGTCTAAGGTCTGGTAATAGTGGATTCTTATGCACCTTGGGGAGTCCTGATATTGTCGGAATCAATGGATGTTCTACTTGTAAAAACCTAAGCATGTCATCTGATAGATGACCTACCAATCTACACTCCAACAAAGCTTTATCTATACCCATTTTCATAGAATGTACAACATCAACAGAGACAATCACATATGCTTCATCTATGAGCATATCAAGCATTTTCTTATTATAGTAGGACGTATCCAAGACAACAATGGAACCCCCTTTATCGGCGGGCCGTATTGTTATTTTGTCATTACACTTAAGATTATTCAATGCTTCTATTTGTAAACCAGTCAAGTTGCTTGGCATATCTTGTCTACCCCCCCTGGTGGAACTATACAGCTCTCTTTCAACTGCTTTCACAAATACATCAACGTGAGGATTCATGGGCGGCATATAAGTACTATTCTTTCTATATGTAGAAATAGAGTTATTTTCAGTATCTTGAAAAAGCAACTTTAAACAGATATTCCTGGCAAAAAGTCTTAATGCTAATATCTCTTGGCTGGAGTCAATGTCAGAGGTGGGTATGAAAGAGATACCCTTATTCAATACCTCAATTTCAGATGTAGTCAAGACACAAGAAGAAATATTGTGCACCAGTCCATCTATCCCCAAAAATTCTGAAGTGTTTGTTGAGGTGGATCTTTCCTTTTGGCTCCTCTTAGATTCTCGTTCTCTAGAGATCTTTTCCTGCCCAAACGTATAGGAAAAGGGGCAGCAATAGGATTGTGCGCCTCTATCCTCTCCAATTGTATTTTCCTCC
>NC_056729.1:1411056555-1411179055 GCF_019279795.1 Protopterus annectens | reverse complement strand
CTATTATGAAAACACCTAGATGTTTCGTGCTCATCCACATATTGTTCTCGACAAACAACTTACTTTTGCTTGTCTCATATTATGTCTCAAAGCATTAATCCCAACACAAGCTCCATATGTTTCAACATACACATATACATTTATATATAGTAATCAAATCACCTCTCACAAGTCTGTATGAAATGGAAAACAGAGACAATTTCACAAATCCAGCTATACTTGCAATTATATTCACCAAAAAGAATTAATTTAAACCATTTGGAGCTGCAGCAGTATGTATATGTGATTAGTGGTCTTTCTTTCTAACTACAGACTATTGGCGATTTGCTTTGTTTGTGTTCCAAATACATTACTTGTTTGCATACTCTGCCATCTGTAACAGGGCCTAGTCAGGACTGATGTGTGCCATGACTACGGATTAATGAAGTACTGTCAGAAAAGAAAGCACAAAACTGCTGTTTTGTTTTCAGCAAAGCATTTTTAGTCATAAACAGTGATACACGTATTTTCAAATAATAATAATTAAAGCAATATGATATATTTAGTTCCATGTAATCAATGTATGTTTCAAAATGATGCATACACACTGTATTGAATAAAACACAAACAACCTGGTAGAGTCAGCTTCTGGACTATATGATGGTGTGCTAACTGGAAATCAGTACTTCATTACTGTTCTCGTATTGTCTTTAATCTTTCTATCACGCTTTTTCAGGGGCTCTGGATTCAAGTCTTCAGTAAGACAGTCATAGGTGTCTCTTTCTTATTTGCATACTTTTGGTTAATGTACATCTCATAATAAAGCTGAAATATATTAATTTATCTGAATACATACAGATGCAGTACTGTTGGCCTGAGCAACATAATCTGATTTTACTTCAGAAAGGTATAACTTAGTGATACCACACACAGAGCAGTGACCACAAGAAGAGAGGCAGATAGCTATTAAACACTCCAAATGCACTTTTTCTAACATACTAAATGAAGATGTTAACAGTTTCCTGTCCCTGTTCTGTGGTGGCCACTGACTACTGTTAATGCTCTAGTTTGAGACTAGACCTTAACAAGGGTTACACCTTTCAAAAATAAAACCAGCAAGATTCAAATCTAAACATATGACAATATTAATAAACTGAAAAGCAGAATTATTTCTTTGGAGAAGGCTGAGTAAATATCATACATTTAGAAATGTTTATTTGTAGTTAGTTTCCAGTGTTTTATATATGAGGGTTGTTATGTCTTTTCTGTGCTTAGTAGGGTTTCTGCTCCTTATTCTCAGGTATTTTCTTTTTTGTGTGCACTGCATTTTAGTCATATTTCCCTTTGACAGTTTGTTTTCACTGAAAGTGATTCAAGAAATGAATTCAGTTGTGTCCTAGAACCCTTATAAACTGTTATTATCAGAACTCTTATTTATGTATGTACGTACATGCATGCATTTCACTTTGAACGTTCAGTAATACATAACAAGTTGTTAGACTAAACTGCAACTTTCAGCTACTTTCCAAGGAGCCCTGTAGTCGACCGTTTCTTAATATGTTGCACACTTTTTGCTTGCTCATTCCCAATAGTGACTTTAGAATGCTTAAAAGGAATTGACAACGTCACATTTTAGTTGTATTTTTTAATGTTCTGCTGTGTGTGTGTGTGTGTGTGTGTGTGTGTGGGGGGGGGCTTATTATTTATATGTAATGATATGAAACCAATTAACTGAAGGTAAGCAGCACTGAATATATTATCTGGTCTAACACGTTTGCTTAACTATCTATTTGCTTTTGGCTGCTTCACTTTTGTATTTTCATTTGTAAACAAATAGTGGTTCATTTAAAATATGTAACTGCAATTTGAAAGTTGTCATTTTATCACTAGTTTCTACTTTATTATATTGTGAGTTTGGGATTAAAGGATAGAAAACCATACAACCTACAAGTTAATGATATGAGCAAGTACTAATTAAGCATGCTGTAAAGTTTTAGCACTGACTAAGGCAGTGTATTTAGCATGCATATTCAGTTTTATTGGGCTTTTTATAGTTGTTGTTGTGTCTTTCGGCTTTTCCCAGTTAGGGGTCACCACAGCGGAACTCCAGTCTGCTAATGATTGGCAGTAGATTTTTACATGCCGACTTGCCAGGCCTGATGCACAACCTTCAACGAAGAAACTGCCATTCACGCATGTCGCCACACAGAAGACGCTCTGAGAATCGAACGGGGCAACATCTTACTGTGAGGCGACAATGCTACTGCAGCATCACCACTTTTATTAAATATTCAACCGCAATGTAAATAGTGCTTGTAGCAATCTACTCAAAGTGTTAACTTCTGAAATATGCTTGCCTTTTTACAAGATCATTTTTTTGTTTTCATTTATTTAACATTTGTTTACCAGGAAGGTGCTATCATCAATTAAAGAGACACTGATTAATCCCAAATAAAGTTCAGCTGTCCTAGTAGGACTTTTCTGACATTTACTCAGTTGCCTGTTATAGCAAAAGCCATGGTTCGCAGAGAGCTTACAAAGCATCAACGGGATCTCATTGTTGAAAGGTATCAGTCAGGAGAAGGGTACAAAAAATTTTCCACAGCATTGGATATACCATAGAACATAGTGAAGACAGTCATCAAAAAGTGGAGAAAATATGAGACAGCAGTGACATTGCAAAGAACTGGATGTCCCTCCAAAATTGATGAAAAGGCAAGATGAAAAACTGGTCAGGGAGGCTATCAAGAGACCTACAGCAACACTGAAGGAGCTGCAGGAATTTCTGGCAAGTACTGGTTGTGTACTACATTTGACAACAATCTCCAACATTCTCCATATGTTTGGACTATGGGGTAGGGTTGCAAGACAGAAACCTTTTCTTACACAGAAAAACATTCAGGCCTGACTACATTAAGTCTCCCAAAACCATGTGGGAGAATGTGTTATGGTCTGATTAGACTAAGGTTGAACTTTTTGGCCACAATTCCAAAAGGTACATTTGGCGCAAAAGCAACACTTTGCATCACCAAAGGAACACCATCTCCATGGTGAAGCATGGTGGTAGCAGTATCATGCTTTGGGGTTGCTTTTCTTCAGCTGGAACTGGGGCTTTAGTCAAGGTGGAAGGAATTATGAAGAGTTCCAAATACCAGTCACTTTTGTCCCCAAACCTTCAGGCATCTGCTAGAAAGCTGAAGATGAAGAGGAATTTCACTTTCAATGTGACAATGACCCCAAGCATACATCCATATCAACAAAAGAATGGCTTCACCAGAAGAAAATTAAAGTTTTGGAATGGCCCAGCCAGATCCTAGACATAAATCCAATAGAAAATCTGTGGGGTGACCTGAAGAGGGCTGTGCACAAGAGATGCCCTCGTAATCTGACAGATTTAGAGCGCTTTTGCAAGGAAGAGTGGGCAAATATTGCCAAGTCAAAATGTGCCATGCTGATAGACTCCTACCCAAGAAGACTGAATGTTGTAATTAAATCAAAAGATGCTTCAACAATATATTTAGTTTAAAGATGTGCACACATAACAAAGTATTAGTTTAAGGGTGTGCACACTTATGCAACCAGCGTATTGTACATTTTTTTAATATTTTTTCCCCCTAGCAGATTTGTTTGTTTTTCAATTGAATTGTACAGGTGATATGTCACATTAAAGGTGGGAAAAGTTTTGAAATGATTTATTGAGGTTTCATTTTTTCATATCACAAAAACATGGCATTTTAACAGGGGTGTGTACACTTTTTATATCCACTGTATATATATATATATATATATATATATATATATATATATATATATATATAGAGTAGGGGAGCTGACAGGTAAGTGTGTAGGTTAGGGTGTGTGATAGGTGAGTGCGTGTAGTGTCGCTTGGGGTTTTGGGTGTAAGGTAAGGTTAGTTAGGTGCAGGCAGGTAGTGCGAGGGTGTCGGAGCTCGGAGCTTGGGGGTTGTGTGTGTGGTTTAGGGTTAGGAGAGGTGGGAGGAGCGTAGTGGGCAGTGTTAGGGTTAGGGGGGGGGTTAGGGTTAGGGGCTAGTGGATATGTTGTTGTGTGTAGTGTGTTGGTGGTGGTGTGTTTGGTGTTTTGTGTTTTCGTTTTGTGTTTGTGTGTTGTCGGCTTTTTTACGTCAATTGTTCACTAACTCCAAATCGGTCACGTCATTGAAGTAGACAGTATATATATATATATATATATATATATATATATATATTTATACACAGACACACACACACACACACACACACATATATATATATATATATATATATATATATATATATATATATATATATATATATATATATATATATATACAAACATTTATGTTATATGTACATGCTGTTTGAAGTATGAAATCTCACATTTTCTTTAGAATCATGACTTCCTGTCTCTTTCAGACTTTTGACAATCCAATGTAGTTTTATACCAGAATAAGCCACACTGTAAGGTATTTCTAGACTTGTTTCCTTTCCACAATCTGTGATTATTAGTAATTGTAGTCTCTGGTTCCTATCATAAATGGGGCTTAGTTGATTACCCAGATGTGTTGGCCAAGAGTAGACACACACTGATGCATTCAGTGTCGCACGAGTGCAACTCTGGACATCTATTGTTCATTCATAGGGAACTAGATGGCATAGTGACACAGCAGATAGTGTTGCCACCTCACAGCAAGAGGTTTTATTGTTAAATTCTCAGTGAGGCTATCTTCTATGTGGAGTCTGCATGTCTTACCTGTGGTCATGTGTGTTTTCTCTGGGTGCTTCAGTTTCCTCCCCCATTCCAAAGATATGCAGTAGGTAGATTGGACACTTTAAATTGGCCATATGTGTGAATTTGTATGTGTGGTATAGAAGAACAACCATGGCATGGCTAGCCACCTGGCAGTATGAACATTGAATTTAGATGATTGCTACTGCTGAAGTGACACCCTGACCCCATATACATAAATGGCAAAAAGGGGGTTGTGGATGGATAGATGGAATGGTCATGAGTCTTTTGAAGTTCCAAGGTTTCAGAGCTCTGTTATTGTACTGGGCCAGTCACTGTTGAAAGATCATCAGCAATTAAATAATATCAGGAAGTCTGACACCTCTGGCTGACAGAGACTATGAAGGTGAAAGACTTGCGGAGATACCTCTCAACCTCTGAATTCAAGATATCTGGACAGAACCTAAAATAATGGGAAACAAAGGACACTTACTGCCCCCATTGTATACACATCCTCATCTCCTGCTAAGCACTTCAGTCCTTCAGCTGAGCAGTAAATTCAGTATTTACTCGTTTACCATTGGCACCTGCAGATTACGCCCCCTAACAGCTTGCATCAAAATCAACCACTTTGTGTACTCTGCCCTAGTTATGTATCTGGGTACACATTAATAAAGCAAGGCTCCACTTATCACATCACAGCCTCTTTAAGGGAACTGTGCTTCAGTGAATTTGTCCTTTTGAATATGCAAATTTTGAGCATAACCATTTTGGCACCAGCTTGCCGGTGAAATGCATCGTTGTAAGCCATAGTGGAAGCCTAAGTGTGGCATATATTCACAGGGAAATTTGGCCATACCACTGATGAATTCCTTTATTTGAATCAACACTTGTGATGCATGCAGGATTGTACAACAAAATGTGGAATCAGTAAGAAAAATTAAAAGTAAAGTGTACTATGTAGTAAAAAGGAAGAATGTATAGTATATTTCTATGACATAAAGTGAAGTGAAATAAAATAGATGTATTACAGTATAATGTAAGGTAGTACATCAACATTTAAAAAAAATAATTGTAATAAAATTCCCAACTCAGGTAGGTGAGACCTCATTTAATGTCTCATCACAAGGACAGTATCTAAGGAAGCACAATCTCACCCACCCCCTCCCCATGGTGTATTGTAGTGCCAGTAACAGAAGATAAATCCAAGTACTTCTGGTGAACATAAAACCTGCAGTCTTCTTTAAAAGTTTGTAACCTGAAACTAAGAAAATTGAGGGTTGTAGAATAATGCTGAAAAAACATACTTTACTTACAGATTTTGAATTGTAGGGCAAACATTACAACCCTCAAGTAAAAAAAAGATAGTTATGTTCAACAAATATATATATATATATATATATATATATATATATATATATATATATATGTGTAGGTCCCCTTCAGATGGTCGAACGTTTAAATTTAAAAGATTGACTTTCATGTGACCAAGACCATATGATCGACCTTTTAAAAGCACAACCGATCTGAATGTAGATCTCCATACAGTGCGGAATGGGAAGATTTCCCGTTACTGCAATGTAGTGCAAAAGCCATTTATAAGCATTTTTTGTCAGATGACCATGTGTACATTTGGACATAACACTTCTACTGAAACATAAAACTTACCCTGGGTTTCAAAACCATGTCAGCCGCAAATGTGCAAAGTTCATAGGTTAGTATTAGGCTAACTGTGGGTCATTTTAAGCCTAGAAAAATTTCCCATTTGGTACTTGGAATTACTTGCTTTCCGTAGTGTTTAGATTAACCTTACCCAGTAATGGACTATGTTTATATTATCTCTAGGGTAGTAACCAAAATCATACCGTAGATATTGAGAAAGTCCCCATTTATGGCTTAAATAATTTAAGAGCAGTCTCTGTACATTAGTAATAATGGGGGGGGGGTGCCCTGGAGTATTACCCATCCATAAATTCAAGTTGCACTTGAATATGGACAGGGATGAGCTTTATTTTATGTGGATAAGGAGTGTGTGTCACAGCAGTGGTATCATCTGTTTAAGCCTATTATCCTTTTTGTTAGGTATCTCTGTGGGCATTGCAGCTGCTGCAAGTGTCTAGACAGGTACATGATGCATGCCTAATAGGGCATTCTACTCACTGATGGGTCTTAGTAGGACTGAGTAAAAGAGGAGCAATGACATCCTTAGACCTGGAAGCAATACCTTTGTTAATGAGCTGTGCAATATAGAGGGACTTCCTCACCACAATGAAGGTGTGGGCAGAAGCACAGGCTCTAGATGGTGCCTACTAAAGGAAGATTTGTATAGACCAACTACTTTGGGTATCAACTGTGGTGCACAGTATCCTGTATAGAGGCGAACATGGATCACAGACTGCACACCATGGCAGGGATGTCCACTTGATGGTGTAAAAAATAGCTCTAGATGATCTGGTCACATTGACTAATATTGCCAAAAATGGGCATGGCTATTTGCCAGTGGTAAGTGGGTTGAGAACCTGGCTTACTCCAACTTATTCCAGGGACCCATGTTAATAGTGGGATGGGGTCTATGCTCTCCTATTGCCCAGTGTGTGCCTGCCAAAAAAGCTGGAAGCTCTGTGTCAATAAACTACTGGCTGGTTTGTGTCCAGATGCCCAGCTTGGGATACCTGGGATAGCTCTGTTGAGTGAAAGCTGGATGTAAAACCAATCAACCTCCTAAACATGAGCTAAGGACTGCTACACTTATTATAGGTTTACTGACAGGATGCAGTCTGGAAGTGGATGATATGATGTTTAGGAGGAGGCCGGACATCTTCTGTATCCAGAAGACAAGAAGGAAGTGCAGTGCAGCAAAGACATTTGGCTTGGGATCCAGGGTCTCCTACTCAGGAGGAGGACAGACTAGAAATGGTGTGAGAATTGCAATAAGGAAGAGTCTCCAGTAGACAGTGAGGGATGTCATCAGAAATGGTGACAGACTCATGGCAATCAGACTCCAGTATAAGGATCTGACACTATTCGTAATCTCAGCCTATGTCCTACAGCAGGGTTATGATAGTGAGGAAAATTGCATTCAGACAGCAGCTGCAGGACCTACTAGATAAAACAGGACAGCATCAGGTGATGTTGATAATGGGGGTCCTAAATGCACATATCAGGACAGACAGAATAGAATATGAGGACTGCCTAGGTCCACATAGGGCTTTTCATCCAGAAAAAAGGAGGTCATTGTCCCACTGTACTCATCCCTCATTAGACCCATTATAGAGTACAATTCCCCATTTGGTATGTACCTCACAAGACATCTGCAACAGCTGCAAAGGCCACAGAATCACAGGCCTAAAGCAGTTGCCCTATGCTGACCATCTAAAAAAATTCCAGCTATACTCTGTGGCATATCGTGTACTTAGAGGCGATCTCTGCTTAACATAAAAAACCATGTCAAACCCTGAACTGTTGGACATGGTACACTTAAAGAAATCCCAATCCCTCAGAGCCACATGCTCCAAGGATCTAAATCTTATCATCACAATGAACAAAACATGCTGGAGGGATAGGTTCATGACCCAGACACTCCCCATACTCTGGAATAGACTGCCCATACATGTCAAGCAATGCGCCTCCTTGGCCCACTTCAAAAGGAACCTTGATGATTGGATGGGAGATAGGAAATTCACCCCGGGGATCACGTCAGTCACCTTGCTAGACAGGGGTCCAGGGAAGTAAATATTGTGGGAAGAAATATCCAGGGAATTGTTTGGCTAGGCTTGTATAGGCCCTAGGGCCAATAGCCTAGTACCAACCTATGAAGCTAAAATAGGAATAAATAAGGAGAGGCCATTCCAGACTTCTCTCTGGCAAATTGTTTAATGGTAGCCAAAACATGGTTCAACAAGAGAGATAGTCACAAGATCACATACAAGGGTGGCCAACATGCATCTAAGGTAGACTTCCTTTTATCAAGGAATGGGTACTGGGGTACAATCCATGATTGCAAAGTCATACACAGTAAAACAGTCATCCCAGAGCTTAAACCACTGGTTACCACAGACTGTTGCAAACATTGGTCAAAGAAGGCTCTAAGGTCAACAGAGACTAGGCTGAAGACCTGGAAGTTGTCTGGAGACAGAACACAAGAGTTCAAGGAAATACACAGGGCTGTAGCACCCCAGGAAGGAGAGAAATAGGTGGAGTGGAATAAAAATGGCAGCATCACAAAACATCATGTGTAAGGACTATAGAACAGATATGCGTCCGAGCCAGGTATGGAAGTAAGGTACAAAAGGAAATCTGGTGGTGGTATGCAAAAGTCCATGAAGTTATGAAATGAAAGAAGCAGTCTAGGGAAAGTGGGAAATGGAAAGGCCAGATCAGGCAAAAAAGGAATAGTGGTTGGCTAAAAAAAGAGGCTAACAGAGCAACAGCACTAGAAAAGAACAAGGACCAAAGACACTCCCACCTTCTTGAAATGACTCAGTAGATGGCACAAAGAAATTATATCAGGTTACAAGACAAAGACAGAAAGATAAAGAAGATAACATCAGAAACCCTTTATAAGGGATGTCAGCAGCAACCTTTGCACCAGTCCACAGGACATTAAAAACAGATGGAAGGAGTACGTCCAGCAGATTCTGAATGAATATCCTCCCACGAAAGCTGTACTAATGAAAGAAAGAAGAAGTAAGAACAGCAGTTAGGAAAATGAAGTCAGTGAAAGCAGCAGGCTCAGATGAGGTCACTGCAGATATAATCAAGATGTTGGGTGAGTTAGGACAAAAATGGCTCCAGAGGGTATTCATAGCAGTATAGAGAGACAAGCATATCCCATATCAGTGGCAAACAAGCATTCTAGTGCCTGTGTGTAAGAACAAAGGGGACATTCACAACTGTGGGCATTATAGAGGTATCAAACTCCTGTCACCCTGCATGAAAGTTTTGGAGAGGATTATTGATAGAAGAATAATCAGAGTAGTAGAAAGTAAGATGGGAGGTGAGCAGTTTGGATTCAGATCAGGATATAGCAAAACTGAGCCAATATTTGCAGTGAGACAGATAATTGAGAAGACGCTAGACATGAGGAAAGAGTTCAACTGGGCATTCCTAGACTTGTTTGTTCCAAGAAAGATGATTTGGGCAGTCCTGCTATGATTTGAAGTCTCATACAGGATCTGAACAAGAATTTCAGCAGGTAATAAAGGCATCTAATGCAAAACTGAAAGCACACAGTTACGACAGACGCAATGGCAGCAAATGGGGGAATCAGAATAAGCTGAAAACTGAGATAGAAGGGAAAATAGTGAGACAAATTAGCAGCTTCAAGTATCTGGGAATGGTGGTTGAGGAGAAGGGAAGTCTGAACGAGGAGGTCAACGCTATAATCAGTGGGGATGCAGCCAACTGGCACAGAGTGTCAGGTATAGTGTGTGACAGGAGAATGCCAAAGAAGCTGAAAAGATATAGAAACCAGTAATGCAAGCAGTATGACTGCATGGTACAGAAATCTGTGCAGTCGAGAAAGCTAGAAGTGATGGAGATGAAGTGCCAGAGATGGGTGGTAGGATGCTCACTGTGGGGCGAATGAAGAAATGAGGACATCAGAGAAGAAGCCTAAGTAGCTCCAATTGCAGAGAAAGTCGAAGAGAACATATTAAGGTGTTTCATGCACATGAGAAGAAAAGCAGGTGACAATCTCATGAAGAAGATTTGCTACAGACAGGAAGAAGGAAGAGGAGCCAAGGATGACCAACAGAGAGATGGATGAATTGCATGAGAGAAGATCTGTGACAGTCAGGCATGATTGTTGAAGAAGGTAAGAGAGTGACATTGAATTTAGAGAGACAGTGACAGCTGATAAGACCCCTTGACCCTATGTACAAAAATGGTTTGGTGATGTCAATTTACTTTGCTGCATGCATATTATTTTTTTATTTATCTTTTGCTGAATGGGTTAGTCCTACTAGGTTAGTGGGCTCGTTTGAAGGGATACATGAGTTGGTACTTATACTACTGGGTGAAATTTGACAGGGCATGGGGGAACTTCCCCTACTCTACTGCATAAGGGAGAGACTCTTGGTATGACACATCCATTCTCCAGTTTCCATTTAGGTGCAAAAGTGGCCTGGAGGGACTGGACAAACTATGGTGAATGAAACTAAGCCTAAGGAGCTATTGAAAAGCTTGGAATTGGTAGAGCTGCTACCAGTAATGAATGACGGTGAGCGGAGAAAGGAGGATTCATCTGTATCGAAGAGAAAGAGGTAGTGGAACAGACCATTTTAGTGGAGGAGACCCAGGCTGATTCGGAGGAAGTATTTCAGCAAAAATTGTTTGCAGAAGAAATGGAGAACCAAAAAAGAATGCATTATTACAACCCTCCATTCGGGAGGGCTGCAGGATGATTATCTGGGGCAGATGGTTAAGTGACATAATGGAAAAAATAGAAGATGGGAGAAAAGGTGAATATGATGAGAACACGTGCACAAACCATGAAAGAGGGGGAAGGAAGAAAGGAAGAAATAAAGGAAAAGACGAGAACGTATACTGTTTGAATAAGCAGTAAAAAGGAGAAAGAATTAGACAGGTATGGAGTGTGGGACTCCTTGACTGCACTGCTAGGTGTTACTACAAAGGAGGTTTGTTTGTGTCTTTCGGCTTTTCCTGGTTAGGGGTCGCCACAGCAGAACTCCAGTCCACTAATGATTGGTAGTGGATTTTTATGTACCGGGTTACCAGCCCTGATGCACAATCTTCAATGAAGGCATACCCCATTCACATATGCCTCCACACAGAAGACGCTCTAGATGAGAATCGAACGGGACAACGTCTTGCTGTGAGGCGACAATGCTACCGCAGCACCACCACCGCAATATGTTACTACAAAGAGATTTTATTCTTATTAACAATGAGACTTTTTGTGACTTATTTTTTCAGAACGTGCAATTTATGGAAAATTCATAGGAAAATATGAACAAAAAAAGAATGTATATCCTAGTTCAGAATATGTTATTCAATTCTTTTTTAGACAGAGGAAGAAAAGAATACTGGTTCAGTTTAGAACTGAGGTTGAACCTATAGATTTAAAAATGAATTTATTGACTGTCTGCTAAGAGGTACTGGATACAATGAAAATTTATGATAAAAGAGGACTTTGGAGTGGGGTGGGGGGTGGGGAATGTGGAGTAATATTAAAAATGGAAAATGACTATGTGATACATATACCAAGTATTATTAATGTTCATGGTAATAACGGTTTTGTGAGATACAGAGAGCAACTGAAGATTTGTTATTTTTGTGGAAAAGATTATCATTTAATTAATGAATATGATAAGAAAATATGTTATTTGTGTGGTATTACAGGACATAATGCAAAAAAGGGTGATTTAAAATGCAAGAAATGTGCCAATACTGGACATTCATGGCTAGAATGTGAAATAGACATACAAGAAGATGAAAATGAAGTTATACAGGAGAAAGAGCTAGAAGAAATGGTTACACGAGAACAAGTACAGCAAACTGTAGTTAATGCAGAGGCTATACCCAAGGGTAAAGAAATAGATAAGGACAAAGAAAAAGAAACAGCTGAGACAAGTGAGGAAGAGCCTGAATGGCATAAAGTTAAAGGTAGAAAGAATTCTACAGGGAAAAGAGTTAATGAAAGAAAAAGAAAATTGAAAAACTCAATGTTTAGAAAAAATAAGAAAGGTAATAAAAAAGGTAAAGGATAGGAATTCTACAATAATAACTGTTCTGTAAAAGCTGAGAATATTAGCTGTAAATGTGAGCTCAGAAAACATTAAGAGAAGAATTAGTATATTACAATGGTGTGCTGGAGTAGATGCTGAAGTAATAATATTAGATTACATAAGATTATTAACAGAAGAAGACAAAACACAAACAGAAAAACTTTAGAATGGTGCTTTTATTTGGAACATAGATAAAGAAACATGTTTGGGCATATGTGTATTATGTCAAGAAAACATTAAAATATTAGACCTCACAATAGTAGAACTAGGTAGAATAACAGTGTTAAAAATAAGACTGAAAAAATATGTATATAGAGTTGTAGCTTTATATGCATATGTTATCAAAAAGGAGAGACAATATTCAAAAGTATAGTTAATTATGTATGTGTAAATGTGTCTACAGTAATAGTAGGGGAATTTTAACTGTAACCTAAGAGAAAAAAAAGAATAATTGTGATGTTAAAATAGTTACCGAAATTATGAGGAGTAGTAAGTTAAAGTTATGGGAAAATAAACATTGGACATAAACTGAAATAGATTATTTTTTAATTTCAAAAAGTTTAAAAGTTAAACAAAAATGAATTAAGTATAATGGATGTTTTTGATCATATAGCAATTTGGATGAAAATACAAGAAAATGAAGAATATATTAAGGTAGAAGAAGGAATAAAAAAGAATTAATGAAAATTAATTGGATTTAGTAGAAAGAAAGGAACTTATTGCACTCTGGAAACATAATATAGGTATGAAAGATTTCTATAAAAATTGGAAGGCATGGTGGATGCTTTTTAAAGAAAAATATAAAAAAAGTATTCTTAGAAAAAAAGTATTCTTAGAATGTATAGAAAAGAAAGAAAGTAAAAGAAAAATATAAAATGTTAAGTCAAGAAATATTCAAAGATGTATTAGAGAAAGAGAAAAAAATATGAAAAGGAAAAGGAATATATAAAATGAATTGGATCGAGAGTCATAACTTATTATATAAACAAAAATACTTATTACAAGGAAAAAAGAAGAGGGAGCACCTTATTTGTGTAAGATGATGAAAGAAGGAAAGATAATAACAGAATTAAAAGGTAAGGATGGTAAATGAATTAAAAACAAGGAGGAATATATGAAATAATTTATTTGTTAAGAAAGAGGTGACTATAGAAAAAAATATGATAGGGAGAAATTAAACAAAGAAGATAATGAATATCTAGAAAAAATAATAAACTTAAACTAAATGAAATTATGAAAGATATAGGATGATGCAGTGGCACAGGATGGTGCATTGGTGCAGTGGTTGTGTTGTCACCTCACAGCAAGAGGTTCTCCAGTTCGATTCTTGGCTGGGGTGCCTTCTGTGTGGATTCTACAAGTCCTCCCTGTGTACGTGTGGGTTTCCTTCGGGTGATCCAGGTTCCTGCCACATTACAAAGACATCCGTCTGGACCATTTTTTCTAGGCCTCCACTGAAAATTGACTTCGATCCAAGTCGGACATTCCTGGTAAACAAATGTTAAATAAATACATTTAAATAAAAATTCAAATATAAACACAAATTCTGCAACAGGAATAGATGGAATTGAATATAACATGTACAAAGAAATGGAGGATTGGCAAAAAGTAATGTTTATTGAGATGATGAATGAATGGCTAGGAACAGAGATTAAATATAAACAAATATGTACTGTAGAGATAAAATTTATATTCAAAAAAGAGAAAGGGGATGAGATAAAGAATTGGAGACTAATAATACTAAATAACAGATTACAAAATACTTATGAGAATAATTGCAAAAAGACTACAATGCAAAATGGAGAAAGTATATGACCAAAATATATATTTGGAAGAAAAGGAAAGGAAAGTCATGAATTGTTATGGCTAATAAGAGAGGTAATTGATGACATTATCAATAAGAAAGTACAGAGAAAAGTAATGATAGGGGACATAAGTAAAGCATACAATAACATACAACATGAATCATTATGGAGGATTTTGCAAACATACAATATAAGTGGAAAAGTTTTAAGTGTGATTAAATCAGTGTATCAGGAAAAACTATGTGAAACTAAATCTGAACAGATGGATAGGGGAAGGAATAAAACAGAATATGGAATAAGACAGGGGTGTCCATCCAGTAGTATAAGTTTTTCATTGGTTATGAACATAATAGTTACTGAAATTTTAAAATAGTAAAATAAGTATAACAGTCAATAATGTACACTTATGCAGATGATATTATAATAATTACAAAGAATACAGTATGGATGGAAAGAACAAATCTAAAGTTAGGCGTAATGCTGGGAAGAATTGGATTACATATAAAGAAAAAAGTAAAGGATTTGGTTTTAAAGGTGAAATAGGAAGGGTTGAATTTAATGACAAGTATATAGATGTGTTATGAATAAAATTTGGGAAAAATTAACACAAACAGTACAATGGGACAAAGTGATGAAAGAAATAAAGGACATATTTATCTTCTAGAAAACATATGGGTTTTCATACAGAAAGAAAGCACATCTAATAAATAGTATGATATTAGGAAAATAACATATGTAGCAAATATTTATATGATACATGTAAAATATTATGTCAATATTTTAATTTATTTGGGGTTCTAGACTGAACCTGGTTAAAAGAGGAACATTGTATATGAAAGAAGACCAAGGAGGTCTAGTTTTAATTAATCCTATCATGCATGCAGCATCATTAAGTTTATAGTATTAAAAAGTATTATGAAGGAAAAAAAAGATCTGATAGAAATGATAATGTATTATAAACATAAAGATGCATGGAAAGGAATGGAAGTAAAGAAGAGAGGTAAAAGTATTAAGAAAGAAGAAATAAAAGAGTATCAGAATAAAATGATATTATGGAAAATAAGAAATAATGTAACTGAAAAGAACAGAAATGAATGGTAAGTTAATATAATGAAAAACTTTTATTTTGCTGACCCATGGAAAGATCTTGAAATGAATAAGAAAAAAAGATATATTAAGGAGATATAAAAACTACAAAAAATAAAGGAATATAATGACTTTTTGTGGAGATTATCCATAAGTAAACTGCCTGTAAAAGCTAATATGCAGTATAAGAGAAAACAAGATAGAATTTGTAATGTGTGGAGAATTATAAACTGCAGAACATCTATTTTTAAAATGTGACAGAATTAAGAATTTATGCATAGAAATATGTAAACATGATATGGTTAGAAAGTATTTAAAATATGAACAGTTAAACATGGACGCAATAGAACATGGTTATTATGGAGCACGAAGACAAGAAGAAGTAAAGAAGATTAAGAAGTATTTTTTATGTTGCATGGACAATATGGAATGACAGATTCAATGAAATTAAATACAATGGGAAATGGACTTTGGCAAAGATATTTGAAAATATATGATTTTGGTTGTGGGTAAAAGAGTTGGGGGAAATACATAAAAATGTAAAGTAGATATATTGAGACATATAAATATTTGCAAATAGCGTAAATATGTTAATATATAAATAATCTGTAATGTTTATATATATATATATATATATATATGTATATATGTGTGTGTGTGTGTGTGTGTATGTTTACAAATAAAAAAAAAACTACACTTTTTGATAGGTGCCAGGGGATCTTTTACATCAATCTGAGCTACCACAAACTCAAGTAGATAGGACCTTGGTTTAGCATCTCATCCTAAGGATAACATACTGCTAGCAATCCAATTATCTGGTGCAGGAATAGAACCCACAGCATTCTGCACCAAAGGTACATACATTCATAGGTAGGTACTAGGCTATCGGCCCAAGGGTCTACATAAGCCTAGCCAGCAAGGTTCCATAGCTTACGCCACCCAAGAAAGTTACTTTCCTGTGCCACTGTCCAGCAGAGAGACAGAAGTGATCCCCGGGGTGTATTTCCTATTTCCCATCCACTCATCAAGATTTTTCTTGAAGAGCGCTAATGAAGAACTTTGCTTGACATAGATGGGTAGCTTGTTCCAGAGTATAGGAAGTCTCTGGGACAGGAATCTATCCCTCCAGCATGTCCTGTTTATTGTGGTGACAAGGTTTAGGTCCCTAAAGCATGTAGCTCGGAGGGATTGGGATTTCTTTAGGTGTAGCATGTCCAACAGCTCTGGGTTTGACATAGCTTTATATGTTAGGCAGAGATCACCTTGGAGTAGGCGATATGCTACAGAGTAAAGCTGGAGTTTTTTGAGGCAGTCAGTGTAGGGCATTTGTTTGAGGCCAGTAATCCTCTTTGTGAGGTACTTCTGTGGCCTTTCCAGCTGCTGTAGATGTCTTGTGAGGTACATTCCAAAAGGGGCGTTGTACTCTATAATGGGTCTAATGAGTGACGAGTAGAGGGGAACAATGACCTCTTTTTTCCAGGATGAGAACCCTTTTATGATGAGGTGTGCCATGTAGAAGGACTTCCTGACTACTGTGGCAATGTGACTATCAAAGGAGAGACTACTGTCCACCTGGGTCCCAAGGTCTCTTATCACACATTCGGTGTTAAGTAGATTGCTGCCTATGTGGTAGTTCATGGGTACAGAGTTTTTACCAAAGGGGATGACACTGCACTTTTTGGCATTGAGCTTGAGGCCATGGCTCTGACACCAGGCATCTGTCTCAGTGAGGCCCTAATGTAGGATGTCCACATCATTTGGGGACTTGACTATGGCTCCTAGTTTGCAGTCATCTACGAACTTCATTAGCCAGAGACCTTCTGTGTTAGCCTGTACTTCAGAGAAGTAAATACCAAACAGGAGAGGTCCCAGGACAGAACCCTGGGGTACTCCACTTGTCACTGTTTTGAGGTCAGATTTGGTGTCTGCAACTTTTACAGTGTGGGTTCTGTCAGTGAGCCAGTTGGCAACCCATCTTGTGACATAGGGATTTATACCTAGTTTAGTGAGTTTAACTATAATTCCAGAATGGGGGATGGTGTTGAAAGCCTTGGCGAGGTCAAGATAGGCTGTGTGAACCACCTTACCCTCATCCACGGCTTTGGTGACTGCCTCAAATAAGTTGATCAGGTTCAGGAGGCATGATCTGCCTTTCACAAACCCGAACTGGGTGGGATCCAGAGTTTGGAGGTTACCAATATCTTTGTTTATGAGTTCCATGATGATACGTTCCATGGCCTTGCAGACCAGGCTCGTCAGGCTAATAGGTCAATAGTTCCCATGATCAGTGGTGGCTCCCCCTTTGTGGAGTGCTACCAATTGAACCACTGACACTGCCCATAAAAGTAAGAATCATACCTTGCACCTTATGTCTCTCAGGTGAATACCTTAACCATCATGCCAGTATTTTTCGTACCCAGAAAAGTAGGAGATTATTTTTTAATGGGTATTATCAAGATGCATGTGGAAGTTGAATGATGGGGTCTAGCCACAAACCAAGATGCTTGAAAGAAGAGATATGCTCTAAAGAATGGTTGCTGTGATCATAGATTTTTAAAGTTTTCTTGGATCTGCAGAGTTTTTGTTCAGTACTCCTTGTATTTGAGGAATCTTTGTGCTTGTGCACTTGTGGTGCTGTAGGTTCCCCACTCTACAGCTGGGTAGTTAAAATCAACTAGGAAAATGGCAATGGTTTTAATACTAAAAGACTCCAGTCCTTTTAGATAGGCATTGTGGCTTTCTTGGGTCATAGAGGAGCCCCATAGCTAGCTAATGTATGTCAAGAGACTTTTCTGATGGTGATCTGGACATGAAGAAGCTCCAGTGCACGAAGCTGCTTTACCAGCCTTGATGTGAGTCTCTCTTGAATGAATATTGAGACTTCTTCACCTTTATCTCTATCCTGCATAGTGGCTGGTCTAAATATGTGGAAGGTAGTATAGCCCTGCAGAGCTGGAGTGCTCTCCGTCAGAGTGAGGTGAGTGTGTAGGGAGCAGAGTTTCTTCTTTAGGTTCCTAACATTGTTTAGTAACACCTTCACTTTTTCTTTTGCTTGTTTCATTAAGTTGATATGTGGTTGACATTTTCCTAAAAAAGGCTTTGCCAGTATTCAGAAACCTAGATGGGAACAGGTGCAGACCATCCCTGGTGAAGCAACATGGACTGTTGATTATATCCTCCCAAGATGACAGATATTGGACTCTCTAAAAATGGCATCAAAAACTAAGCCAATTATAAGTAGATAGATCTCAAGTCATTGATGCCCACATATACTATGACAGAGTAATACCTGTATCTGTTGTTCAAAGACTTGATTGAGTGAGTGTGTGATCTGTTGGATCCTGGCACCAGTCAAGCAGCTGACTGCCACTCTTTCCTTACTCAGCCTGGTAAGGGGTACATCTGTATGTCTTATAATAGAGTTGCCAATAACTAGAATTTGCTTGAGCAGATACCTGTCTTATGGGCTCAGCATCCATGACGTGTGTGATTGTAGGTTTTCTATGGCTAGAGTGCTGCTAAGGGTGATTATTTCCTGTGTTACATCTTGGAGACCTTTGAAGTTTAGGCAAGTTAATCTTTAGAACCTCAGTAAATGAAGGATTATGGGTGTTATGTTGGCTGTAATATGGTGTGGTGTATGGTGTGCTGCTGATGATCCTGATGTCTGAATCGTCTCTGTGTGAGATTTCTATCTCCACTGATATTAGATATTTGCATCTCTTACACACTGCATTGTGCTGTTTGAGTAGTAGGTGATTGTAAGTCAGCATGATACTATTTCTTCATTGCCTCAATACACCATTTCAATCAGGTTGGCTGCAGAAATTGTGGTCTGTGGTTCAGCAGGAATGAATCAGAGACTGGGATGACTATATCCCCTTGGATTTGGATGTGTTTTAAGACGCAGGGGTTCTGTAGGTAACACTGCTAATAAAACATAGAAGGGGGTGGTGCCTAGTTTCTTGGGCTACGTGGTACACATATCCTAGTCTTATTTAGCTGCAGTACTACGTATGTTATCTTGTGTTCGGCACTGATTACTGTAGCCTTTGACCTACATTTCTAAGTTATGAAGAGTTAACAGGTTCTTTTACAGGAAAAAGAGTCCTGCACTGATAACCCAGTATAGATCAAGCTCAGTGGTGACAGTGGGCTAGGCACAGTTTTTTTTTCTTCCCTTTTGATGAAAAACACTGTTTGGAATGCCTGGAGGATGCTAAGAACAACACAGCTTGTTTCTCTCAATTCAGGGCTTTACAAGCTTCTCAGAGTATTGAATAAAATGCCAAGGTTGCCCATTGTTAACCTCTAAGGCACGATGCAGCTCTAAGCTCATTGATTATTGGTGAAAGAACTGTGTGAACAAAGCAGAAGCTAATGAAGAAACCTGCTTGCAGCTGGGGCAGGGCCAGTGGTGAGGGCACATATTCCCTAGTGTTGGCAAAGTCGAGCAATGACTAAATCTTGGGAACTTGACTTGAGTATGCAAGTCAATGTTTTTCGGTGCACTCATTTCTCACTTTCTTTCTTTCTTTCGTTTCTGTGCTACTCAGACTCTTAAATAAAACACCTTGGGTGCAGCTCGGTGCAGGTATGGAGAACCTACATCAGTTCATAGTTCTCTCACCACTATGAATCAAGTTACAGGTCTAAGGTCCTAAGTAGGCTAGAAACTTGGTAATTTTTACTTTTGGATATGTAGGGAGGAGTGTGATAAATGTAATAGACAGGAGCAGCAGGGAGAGCAGTACTTAATGCAGTGAGGTGGGGTTGGTAAGCAGTAATGTAACAATCAGGGAACACACAGTAAGTCTCTAAGTGCACCACTGACTAAAAGTATACAGGAAGTACTGTTGTGTAATTTACACCTGCCATTAACGGCAGAAATTCCTCACTGCTGCAGTAACCTTTAGGCTATATGGAGTGTGTATTCCAAAAGCTCAGGCTCCCTCCTACACTTCCGCACTGACTGCTGAATGGTCAGCCCAGTGGAGGGAAAAATCAGCAGTTAGATTGAATAAAATCTGTGAGACTTTCTTGCCTAAATGTTAAGAAGTAGCATATTAATCCTGAATTAAACAAACATGGAATAACAACCAAGCTATTTCCCAACAATAACTTTGTACATTACTGGGGTGGTGGGTGAGTGCAGCTACTGCAGCAGTGAGGAGCAAAGAAAAGAACAGTTTTGATGTAATGAACCCTACATCTGCCTGATATGCAGGTTCAGGTAAAGATGCAGTTAAGCTTTCCAATAGAAAGTCAGGATCCCAGGAAGGAGCAACCTGCTTGCAAGGTGATCTCAGATTTAGCACTTCAGTCAGAAACTGTTTTGTTACTAAAATTGAAGAAAGAGAAGGATCCATGGGCAGATATACTGAAATGGCCGCAAGATGTACCTTGCCAAAGAAGTACAAAGGCCAGAGGCTAGTAAGTCATGCAAATATTTCAGCAATAGTGGTACAATCCCAAAAAGGGCCCTGGTTATTGGGTAGTCACCAACTAGACATGCCGACATAAGAGTTTCTAGTAGCAGGATTTTTTGCCTACTTTAATACCTGTTGTACATTCTCTAAAAATAGGTGCCCAAAAGATATCAGAATCCAGGCAAATAATTCAAGATGTTTTAGAATAGGGTGTATCAAATGCTCCACCATGTGTAAATACATCCAGATAGTGAGGAAACTTGTGGGAATTGCCCTTGGCCAATTCCATAAAAAGGGAGAACCAATATTGCTTGGGCAAAAAAGGGGGTCACCCCAAAAAATTTTTTTGGAGAGTCCTTCTGAATCTTCAGAATTCTAAGTGGAAAGACTGGAAAGCCATAAAGAAACATTCCCTTGCAAGGAAACAAAAAAGCATCTATTAAGTTCCCTTGCAAGGAAACAAAAAAGCATCTATTAAGTTGCCTGTTTTCCAAGGAGGCCAACAGATCTATTTGAGATATTCCCCAGAGATGGAGCACTATCTGGAAGAGCACCTCATTAAAACTTCATTTGTGAGGGTCTGTCCTGGTCCTGCTCAGTTTATCTGACATTAGGTTTTGCTCTGATAGAATGTAATATGCTTAGAGGGTTTAAAGTTGCTGAAGAGCTAATGCCTAAGCAATCATAGCCAGCCTGTGTAGAGGGCACAACCTTATCCCCTTAGCTTGTTGATGAACTACATCACTGTGGTATCTGTAATCATCAGGAGAGGTCCAGGGGAACCATAGGTGATGAAGAGATTAAAAGGTATAGATCACAGCTCACATCGTTTACTATTCAATTTATACTTCTCAACCTCTTAGAACAAGAAATCTGGAAAAAGGCAAAAATAATGTGGAGACAAAGGTCCAAAATAGGGGCACATTTTAAATATTACAGTTGTAAACTGAGAAAGTTGATAGAATAATAGGGTTTGCATTGGCATGCATTTTTCTGAAGGATATGAAGTTGACTCAAAGATGCAAGCACTTTTAAACATGCTTTATCTCCATCTCTCCAGGGTCTCCTCTCCAACCCTGGTGGCTACTCCAGATCACAGATCCGTCAATGTCAACATCATAGTCCATGAGGCCTCCTGTCTGATTTCATCTGTCAACCTGTCCATCACCATTGCAAATAAGAAAGGGCTCAGAGCTGATCCTTGATGTAATCCCACCTGCACCTTAAATGGATCTGTCACTCCCACTGCAGACTTCACCACTGTCACACTACCCTCGTACATATCCTGCACCACTCTTACATACACCTCTACCACTCCTGACTTCCTCATACAATACCACAACTCCTCTCTAGGCACCCTATCATATGCTTTCTCAAGTCCACAAAGACACAATGCAACTCCTTCTGACCTTCTCTATATTTCTCCATCAACACTCTCAGAGCAAACATCGCATCTGTAGTGCTCCTTCCTGGCATGAAACCATACTGCTGATCACTAATCATCATCTCCCCTCTTAACCTAGCTTCCACCACTCTTTCCCATAACTTCAAGCTGTGACTGATCAGTTTTACCCCTCTGTAGTTACTACAGCTCTGCACATTACCCTTATTTTTAAAAAATAGGTACCAAAACACTTTTTCCTCACTCCTCATGCATCCTCTGACTTTCCAAGATTTCATTAAACAATCTGGTTAAAAACTCCACTGCCATTTCTCCTAAGCACCTCCATGCTTCTACTGGTATGTCATCTGGACCAACAGCCTTTCCATTAATCATCCTCTTCATAGCTGTCCGTACTTCCTCCTTGCTAATCTGTTTCACTTCCTGATTCACTATCCCCACATCATCCAACCCTGTCTCTCTCTCATTCTCTTCATTCATTAACCCCTCAAAGTACTCTTTCCATCTCCTCAACACACTCTCCTCGCTTGTGAGTATGTTTCCCTCACTATCTTTTATCACCCTTACCTGCTGCACATCTTTCCCAGCTCTGTCCCTCTGTCTAGCCAATCAGTACAGGTCCTTTTCTCCCTCTTTAGTGTCCAACCTTTCATACAACTCTCCATATGCCTTATCCTTAGCCTTCACCACCTCTCTTTTTGCCATGCTCCTCATCTCCTTATACTCCTGTCTACTTTCATCATCTCTCTGACAATCCCACTTCTTCGCCAGCCTCTTCCTATGTATACTCTCCTGTACTTCCTCATTCCACTACCAGGTCTCCTTGTCCTCCTTCCTCTGTCTAGATGTCACACCAAGCACCTTTCTAGCTGTCTCCCTTACCATATCTGCTGTAGTTACCCAGCTACTCGGTAACTCTTCCCCACCCCCCAGTGCCTGTTTTAACTCTTCCCTGAACTCCACCTCACACTCACCCTTATTCATCTTCCACCATTTGATCCTTGGTGCTGCTCTCACACTTCTCCTCCTCTTCTTGATCACCAACATCATCCTACAGACCACCATTCTGTGCTGCCTAACTACACTTTCCCGTCACCACTTTACAGTCTCCAATCTCCTTCAGACTGGCCCTCCTGCATAAGATATAATCCACCTGTGTGCATCTTCCTCTACTCTTGTACGTCACCCTCTGCTCCTCCCTCTTCTTAAAATATGTATTCACTGCAGCCATGTCCATCCTTTTGGCAAAAAAACCCAGCCATTGGGGATGCACAAACCAGTGCATTTCTTAGTGCTGGTCCCAAGCCCGGATAAATGGGGAGGGTTACGTCAGGAAGGGCATCTGGTGTAAAACCTCTGTCAAATAACATATGCTGACATTAATACTTACTCATTAAGACAAAATCCTCAGATCTCAGTAATGTATAAGCATTAAACTAAAATCCTGTCAAAAAATCCTCAAAAGTAAAATTAGTCTGACAGAAATAAAGGGCAGATAAGTTATCACAATGTGAACACAAGCACTACATGCCCTGTAATTGCACTAACAGTACACTAAAATCCTGTCAGAAACCCCTTAGAAGTAAAAGTATTCTGACAATAATAAATGGTAGGTAATTGTTACACTGTGAACCTAAGCACTACATGCCCTGTCATTGTCCCTCCAGAATGAAACACTGCCCCACACCAAAACTTTTATTGAAAAAAAAAAATAATAAAATAAAATAAAAAAATAAAAAGTTTGCTTAAGCAAATAAGCCCCACACTAGCTGAAGTCCCAGACAGGAAACATACAATAATAAAGAAATATGGGGGTTTCTTAAAAAAATAAATAAATAAATATATATATATATATATATATATATATACATACACATATAGATATATATATATATATATATATATATATATATATATATATATATAAATATATATATATATTATTTATAAATGCACAGATAAGGCACAGATCCTGTAGTCTACCACATTACTGCCACTCTTGCAACTAGATGTACATGATTATGGCACCAGATCAGGAAGACATTACCAGGAATAGTTTTATAAATGCAGAAATGAGGCATAGATCCTGTAGTAAAACCCCATACTGCCACTACTATGAATAAAACTACAAGACTATGCCACTAGACCATGCAGCAAATACAACCAGTGCATGTTTAGACTTAAATGGGCAAAATGGATTAAAAGTGCAAAAAAATATAGAAACACAGGTTACTTGAAATGGGACAGCATTTAACAAGAACATTTAAATAAAAGCTTTTTATCTCCCCTTTTTGAGGCAAAAGACTGTTTGTAATGCTTGGAGGACACCAAGATCAGTGCAGCTCATTTCTCTTAGTTCAGGACTTTCCAAGCTTCTCAGAGTACTGAATAAAAGACCAAGGTTACCTACTGTTTACCTGTGGGGCACAATACAGTTCTATGCTCATCAAAAATTATTACTGAATGAGCTGCGTGAACACAGCAGCAGCTAATTAAGAAACCTGCTCACAGCCATGGCAGGACCAGTAGTGAGGGCACATATTCCCCAGTGGTGGCAAAGTAATGCAATGACAAAATCCTGGGAACTTGACTTGTGTACGCACATCAGTGTCTCTCAGTGTATTCACGTGCATACAGAAGTGGAAAGATGGGAAATGAAGCTAACAGCCTCAAAGGGCTTGCTTCACTTGTTTCATCTATTTTTTGACCAGATTAAAGAGTGGAACTGGGAGTACAGAACAGTATGAGAAAGGGGTAGCAAGCAGAGGGAAGCACATAAGAGAAACTGCTAAGAAATGAACAGGCTAGGGGAGGGAAATGAAGGGTAATATTTTTCGGACAGGTGCCCTAATTTCTACATAGCTAAAACGTATGGTGGGGAAGGAAGTAAGGGAAGTTGAAGGAAAGGTAAGAGGGTTAGGGTAGGTAGTAGAGGCACAAAAATAAACCTAGAAGACAGACAAGATGGATGAGGGGTGCTGACACACTGGGGGAAGGAGAACACAGTGGATCAGACAAACAGAGGGAAGACAATGGTGATGGGAAGGATTGGACAACAAGCAAAGGAAGACATAAAAAAGGGAGGGGAACACTAGAATGTGGGATAGGGTGGTTGTTGTGACCCAAATAACACCCTGCCTGTGTTAGATCCAGTGGGAGTCTAGACCCAGCCTTGTACACCCTCTTGACTGGGTCCTGGCTGAGATAGTGCAGCCAGATGCCAGCAAGGCTGCAACTCTACAAGACTGTGGCACTTGCAGCAGTACCAAGTCTATTAATGGACATCATTCATGGTCATACAGCTAGCAGCCAGGACCATCGTTCTACTCATTAATCTCCTGTAGAGGCAATTGCAATGGGTGGGGACATGTGTGGGATACCCATTCACCTTCCATGCATGCCCTGGACCTGTCTGTTAGATTGAACCACAGTGCAGTAACTACTTCTGAGGTTGTGTGTAAGCACACTCACACACACACACACACACACACACACACACACACACACACACACACGCACGCACGCACACACACACACACACACACACACACATTGTATTCCCCCCCCCCACACACACACACACACACACACACACACACACACACACACACACACACACACACACACACACACACACACAGTGTATTCCCCAGTTTGTATTTTGTACAGCACTCACATAGTTATGTTTGAGACAGTGTACACTCTCCCACAGTGTAGCCAGCCTATGCATGGGTAAGCATGGTCTGATAATGGGTTTGTATGCATAACTTTTACTGTAGCATATATGCTCTATCATGGACTGAAGCTATGTGCTGTCCTCTGTCCCTTTGCCATGCTCCATAGCATTTTACTCTAATGTATGTCTAGCATGTATATCAACTGCTGCTGGGCCCACAACCAACTCCTCATCTGGTTCAAAATTTACTGCCTGGTGTGCTAGGAGATGTTCATCATACATTTGGAAACCCTGCTACAACAGCTTCCAGATTATAATGCTGTGTTACATTGCAGGCACTAAGAATAAACATGGCATTGTGAAACTGATGGCATATTCTGAAGGCAGATGCCTAAGATGCCCCCATGTCCCTTGTCCCCTGTTGATCACTGAAAGGTCCCTGTAGCTAGTAAAAATAAAACCACACATACCTTTATATCCACTGGCATGGGTAATCCATGACTCCCACTAGTCTGCAGATAAGGCTGACATATGTCTACCAGCTCCTGTATGGTGTCCCTTTCCACATGGTACTAGTCTGCAAAGTTGGTGTTATGAAGGCCATGAAATGTTAAGCTTGGTCAGATGACACAGTGCCTCTGAGGATGATGATTTGCACCACCGTGACTCATAGCAGCAAAAACACCCTTTTAACATATACATGCTCACTAAATCTGTGGCAACTCTAGCATAATTCCAAATGCCCCACACCAGTATTTTGCTGCAATCATTAATACTAGCACTATTGCATCTCATTTCACTAGTATTTCTACATTTTTGAATCATTCTGCCATTTTGTCTTACTTCATTTGCATACAAGAAGGCCCTTGTTTAATAATGTTACTCATTACCACCTGAATAAACCTCTATTAGAATATTCTGTGAGCACCTAAGCTGCTTGATCTCTACCGCTTACAGTAAGTGCATCTCAGAACTGCACACATCCTAGAAATGGCCACTTGTCACATAACACTGTCAACCACAATAAGGCAAATGTTTCTCGGTTCCAGGGCAAGTGAGGAATATCCTTGCTATTAAATTATTTTTGTGAATACGAGCAAGGATGTTATGCCCTGTTTTAATATGTGATGCATTACATTTTTAGGCAGCAATATGAAGTACAGTTGTGTAAGTAAACATGCCATAACAGTAGGTTCATAGATTAGTACTAAGCTAACTGCCCTTCTGGGCCATTTTAAGCTTAGCCAGTTGCCCTATGTCAGGAACAAACCCTGTACCTTGTGTCTGCAAGGTAAATAACTTAACCACTATGCCATCCTCCAATTGATGTAAAGTCGATGCTTTAATACATCAGCCTAAGCTATTTGGGTTATAGCCTCTTAAGAATATGACTAACTGGCAAGTTTTTTCAAAGCTTAAGGATGCCTTCCACTCCTAACTGCCAGGAACACCATATAATAGGCAGTTAGAGCACCAAATGCGTAAGAACTTTCTTGCTCCAAGAAGGGAGTCAATAGTCCTGACAGAAAAAAAACAAGTTAGGAAATGAAAAATAAGAAGAACTATATACACAAGGGTGTATACAATTACCCAGGCAATACCTAACAAGAATTACAGAAAAGGGGCCTGGGGGTAAGGGATGGCTACTGCAACAGTGATCTATTAGAAAATCTACTGTTATGGTAAGTTTACTTGCACAACTTCATACCTCTCAACCTCTTAGAGCAAGAAATGTGGACAAAGCCATAAATAAAAGTGGTACAAAGGCCCAAAAATAGTGACAATTTTTAAATATTGCTCTTACAAACTTAGAAAGTTTATAGAATAACAAGTTTTCTATTAACATGAATTTTCTGAAGGGTAAGAAGTCTGAAACTGAAATGTCTGTCATTATTTTCTAACTTTAATCTTTAAAGATTTGCCACTAATTTGCCAGAAAACCACAATTTTATGAAAAACAGACCAAAAATATGAGGCAAAACTCTGGACATTCTGCGAAAATCTGTACAGTTGAGAGGTATCTGTACTATGTTCAGCATTAGATCAGTGTTGCAGTAGCATAAGTTATTTGGGTAGATCACCACAATTTAGAAACAAAAAGGGAGAGGAAAGAAATTAAGAATCCAGGAGCAAATGGAGAATGGTCATGTCAAAGTATGTCATAGACTTAGAAAAGGAATCCAGTTTGTAATGCTGTGCAAATTATGTACAGAAAACAAGTTGTTGCCCCCAGAATACTACTATAGAACATGGCTTTCCCGAAAGCCATCAAAGAAGTCAAAGCCTTAGCTGAGTGGCCCTAACCCTACCTGGAAGAGGCTTGTTATGGTGAGAACAGCAAAATGAACCATCAAGAAATAATCTGTTTTCACTGGGTGTCCTTTTTTTTCTTACCTTCATTGGAGACAAACAGCTGCTCAGCTTTCCTGAAGGACTGAGTTTTGTCTAGGTGATATATGAACTGCCTGTGAGCACACAGAGTATAAAGATTTTTTTTCTGTCTCATTTTTCAGCGCAGGGGAAAAAAGGGAGAATAATAGTCTCAAAATAACTCTGAAACCACTTTAGGTATAAAGGAGGGACTGGTAATCAAAAAAACCCTGATCATTTGTAAAATGAAGTAGGGCTGGCTTAAGAGCTTATAACGCTGATACTCTTTTAACAGAAGTGAGGCCAATGAGTAAAAGTCATACTTGTTAAGAAAATCAAATCAGCCTGAACAGCTGGTTCAAATGGAAAAAAGTAAGCTTTTCAAGCACAAAAGCTATCACACAAGGCAGTTCTAAAAGTCCTATCAAAAGTTAAAAATACTGCATCTATGGTCCTGATAATATTCCTGGATGGATCTTAAATAGCATGAAGCATGATCTAGTTATACCCTAACAACACTACTCAGTCTTCACCACCATACAAGTTTTGTACCAAGCGAATGAAGAATATCTACTGTCATTCCAAAACAAAACGGCCAAAGGCACTGACCCGAACCACAAAAAACAAAATAAAATAACCACACCAGTGGTAAAACCGAGATGTATAAATTTATTGAGATCCTTACAGTAAACTGACTAAGCGCTTTTGCCCTATTCAACAACGGGCATCATTAGAGTCACCATTTGTTTAAAACCACTTCCTTTTATAACAGGATCAATAAAACAATTAACCAATCCAATCACAGCCTAACCAATAGATATACACTAATTCCATCTAACAATATTTAAAATACATCAACATTAAAATTACGTAAGGTAATCACACCACTTTATCAATTTAAAACCTTATTTAGTCATACATCATTGTCCCCTGCTTAAGCGAAGCTGCAATTGAAATCTCATCATTCAAACCAGGCTCATGTTTGGCATTTAATCTAAATTGCCATTTTGTTTCTCTAGCTTTGACTTCCAATTTTACATTCCCACCCCTTTCCTTTTGTTCTACTTTACTATTACAAAACATAAAAATCTCTTAAAAATTGCACATACAAGTGCTATGTACATATAAGGCACTGCACATCTTTTTATTCATGGTGTCCCTTACATGTTCAGCTATTCTATCCCTCAGTCTCCTTATGTTTTTTCCCACATAAAATCTATGCCAAGTTGTGCAAGTAGCCACATAAACCACATTTTTGTATTGTAATTACAACGCCCTGGACATTGAAGTGTCCTTCCATAACCTTTCAAGGAGACATAAGGGCCATCATTAATAAATTTACAATAACTGAAGCCCCACAGTTATATATTTTAGATCTATAATGTTTTTGACTTTTTCTCTCCTGGGACTCAAATACATTTTTTTTAATTCTTTTCTCTACAATATACAACCTTAGGTTTTAACCCTAACTTCTTTTTCAACTCCGCACCAAAACACCAGTCACAAATTTTTTGCAACATACCAACTAAGGGGGCGCATCTTTATTATACTGGACAATAATCACATCACTGCCTAAGGGCCATCAGAGGTTTCTTGAGTTAAATTGACCTCATTCTTCAAAATAGGGGCAAATGTTGTGGAATGCTTCTGATTTATTTTCCGCCTAATTTTCAACAACATTTTCATAGGTTAACCCCTCTTCTTAAACATAACTATTAGTTTGGACATCTCCTCTTTAAAATCATCATCTTCACTTATCAATCTAGATAATCTGACCATTTGTCATTTCATGGTATTAGTGTATATCTATTGGTTATGCTGTAATTGGATTGATTAATTGTTTTATTGATCCTGTTATAAAAGGAAGTGGTTTTAAACAAATGGTGACTCTAATGATGCCCATTGTTGAATAGGGTGAAAGCACTTAGTCACTTTGCTGTAAGGATCTCAATAAAGTTAGCTCAGTTTTACCACTGGTGTGGTTATTTTATGTTGATCTACTCTCATTCCCCTGCATAAGGAATGACCTTCCACAGACTCAGGCAATTACAGACCCATAAGTCTGATCAGCCTCATATGCAAAGCTATGGAAAGACTTATCATGGAAGTAATCTGTAAGAATATAGGGTACCTCCAAACACTGGATCTGATTTTTTTGAAAAGGTCACCAAAGCAATGGATGAAGGCAAAATAGTACACACTGCATATCTCCACCTGGCCAAAGCTTTTGACAAAATTCCCCACTCAGGCATACAAGAAAAGCTAAATACACTGGGAATAAACCCTTATGTCACCTGCTGGATTGCCTGCTGGCTCATAGATAGGATGCAGATAATCAATATAGAGGAAGTTACCTCCACAAGGAGACTAGTCGCCAGTGGAGACCCCCAGGGTTCTCTGCTGGGATCTCTTCTGTTTGAAATCTACTTTCTGAAGTAAAAGCCAATACCCAAAGGGCTCTGCCTGACTCAGTCTGCAGATGACTGCAAACTAGGAGCAGCCACTAAATCCCCAAATTACTTAGCCATCCTGCATAAAGATTTGTCCCAAATAAATAACTGGTGCCAGAATTGTGGACTGAAACTAAATGCCAAAACATGCACTACTGTATCCTTTGGGAAGTCATCTACCCTAGGGAACTACCACACTGACAATATGCCTTTAAGTGTTGACCCAGTTTTTTGGGACTTGGGACTTGGGAACTAATGTGGACAGTGACCTAACTTGTGACCAACATGTGTCCATTGTTGTAAGAAGTCCTGCTATATTACACATCTTTTAAACAAAGGAATTGTGTTTCATTTCAGGGATGTCACTGCCCCTCTTTACTCAACCCTCTTTAGGCCAGTCATTGAATATAGTGCCCCTTTGGCATGTATCTGCCCAGACACATGCAACAACTGGAATGCCCATAGGGATACCTTATTAAAAAGATACACAGCCTAAACTACATGTCCTGCATGGACCCATTCAAAATCATGTCATTATACTCGGTATCCTACAGACTGCTAAGAGATTACTAGTGTCTGGCATACAAGGCATCCTCCAAACAAGTACTGATGGATTTACTACACATCAGTCAAATGGCATCAGAAATATTTGGTTTAGGGATCTAAATCTGTTCTGGAACATCAACAGAATGGTTTGGAGGGGCAGGTATAGCTCACAGAGGATACCGCTGCTCTGGAACAGACTACCCATCCACATAAAACAATGTCTATATTCAACCGTGACTTGGATCTATGGATGCAAAACAAAAAATTTACTTCAGAACTATCCCCTCTATTACTAATGACCAGAGGCAGTTCTTAAATACTTTATACCATGCATGGGTCACCTCTAAATTATCTTTGGTATGATCTCAGTTATTCTCATTAGGGTATTATATAATATAGGATTGCTTGTTTTTATGTTTCAGTAAAGGATATTCCGTTTTTAACTCAGCTGTGGACTACATACTATTTTCTATTTGATTATTTTGTAGCACATATATTACAGTTATATTTTACAGATCGATGTTTATTAAGTGAACTAAGTGCATAACATAATTTAGGAAGTGACCACACTGTGCAGTTTCTTGTTGGTTTGTTTTGGACCCAGTAGAGGTTGCATACTGGGTCTTTCTGAGACTTCAAAGCATACCATGGATTTCTCTTTTTGCTAATCTATAACCAAATGGGATAGGTTATTTTGAGCACAAAAAAGGAAATTGGCTAAGTTTAAAATGGTCCACAAGGGCAGCTAGCCAAGTGCGTACCTATGAATCTATGAACAATGTTAAGATCCCACGGGGAAGCCACCTGTTTTCTAGATGGACAGATATGTAAAACCCTTTTTCAAAACTGCTTGACGTGAAGGCAGGTAGAAAGGGGGAATCCAACGGCAGATGAAATGGCCAATAAATGAACCATGACAGAGTAAGAAAAGGCAGAGGACAGTAACTCTCAGGAATAAAAGGGTTGTGGTTCTTGTAATAGTACCAACTAGAAATTTTTTTATGCTTACACATAAAAAAATCTTGCTTTTTTCCCACTTTCTGAAATTTAAGAAAGTTCAGTTACAGATTTGCTGTTCTGAACTGTTTGTAAGTTTCTTGGAGGCCAGTGCTTGCTTGGGCTAAAAGGAAGTCTTTGTGTTCACCAGTGGCAGTGGTTAACACTGAGCAGCCTGCCTGTCCCTGTAGGAGTGGTTACTGCCTAGAAGCTGTAGTTTTATTGGCCATTTTGGGTCAATTCCAAACTCCTTGATCTCTCTCTCTTAAAACCCTGCAACTCTCTTTTTGCGCGGTCTTGCGCACAGAGCAGCGTCGGGCAGTGCCGCTTAAACAGGTTTAAACTATTCCCGGCTCTACAAAGTCTGCTCTTCACTTTTTCCCTTAGAACTGCTCTAAATCTCAAAATAAGCACTCTATTTTCATTCTAAAGTCCTGCACTTGCTCGTATAAGTAATCTCATAGGTAAACACTAATAAACTTAAGCACTGCATCCTCTTATACTCCTTTTAAGCACTTGCTCCCTATTGGTTCCTTCTGATCAGTCAATAAGTAGTTCCCTATATTATTCAGGCATGTTCAAAGGTCAGTTTCGGGTTTACTCTCCAGTCCAGCTGGTGAATCTGGGAATCTTGAGGCAATGTTACAACTGCCTTATGTATACAAACCACCCTCTCCTCCTCCCAACAAGCTGAAATATATGTGAGAGATGCAACTATATAGCCAAACTGGAGGCTAAGCTCTCTCAACCCATTACTGGCACAGCCTGTCAGGAGGAGAAGGTAACCATACACACCACAAATCCAGTCTCATATAGATCTATAGCATCAGCAAACCAAACACATAAACACACAAAAACATACTCTGAGGCTCTAAATAAAAATCTGCCTAAGCAGCAGAGACCTCGAAAGCAGACATCCAAGCAAACCCTGCCACGAAACAATACCCATGTAGCACATAGCTCACAAAGTCAGTGTGCCACACAGTCACAGCCCTTAAGGCTAAACAACACCCCTAATACACTTGTAATAGGTGACTCTATTGTCAGACACACTGACGTCCCACTCACCAGGCTGAACAAGGAGAAGGTCACAGTAAGCTGCCTGTCAGATGCCAGGATCCGCCACATAACACAAGCACTCAGGTCACTCCAAAGTAAGTACAAATATGACTCCATTATTATCCATGCTGGTGTGAATGACCTGAGATGTACCTCCCTGGAAATTATGAAAAGAGACATAGAGGAGCTCTTTGATCATGTAGCCCAGGCCGGTATGACCCTGACCTTGAGCAGCATCTTACCCTCACCAAGAATGATACCACAGTATAAAGACAAAATGATCAATTTTAACAATTGGCTAAAGTATTGGTGTCATTCAAAGGGGATCCAGTGTCTGTCAGCCTGGGATGACATGGTCGACAAGCCACGTTGCTTCGCTAGGGACGGATTGCACCTGTCACCCCTGGGTTTTTGAATACTGGCAAAGGCTCTTGCTTTCCTCCATAGTGCCTTTTTTAGGCAAGGCTCAAAAGACAAACCCACCTCCATAGACAACACAAAGAAAAAAAAACTAAGGGTAATGCTGCTCAACGCCAGAAGTCTAAACCTCAAGATGGATGCACTCGAGACTCTCCTCGGTATGGAGAATATCGATATCTATGCAGTAACAGAAACCTGGTTCAAGGCTCCCGAGAGCACCCCAGCACTAACAGGTTATACTTCATACCATGCTTTCCGGCCCCAAAACTCGGACCGAATCACAAATTGAGGGGGAGTATCCATATTTATCAAAGATAACACCTCCAGATTAGTGGCACTGCATGAAGCATCAGAGACCATCCATGTGCAACTAACAGTGGGCAAAACTGCCTTTCAGTTTGTAGCCTGCAACAGACCACTCTCCAAAACACAGGAACCTCAATCGGCTTTCCTGAGAACACTGGAGAATATGAAGGTCTCTCCAAACACCATTATATTGGGTGACTTCAACTACCCAAACATCTATTGGGAAAACTACTCAAGCCCAAACAACCTCGCCCATCAGTTCCTAGAATTTATAAACTCAAATGCTATGGAACAACTGGTCACCACTCCCACAAGAGGGGAAAACATATTGAATCTGGTTATCACCAACATGGGGGTCGCTATTCCACACCAGAGGTATACCCCTCATTGGTAAGATCAGACCATAAATTAATCTCACTGGACATCCATATTCCATCCCCACCCCTAGCCAAGGAAACCATGGTGAAGAACTTCTCAAAAGCAAACTTCACACTTCTCAAAACCAAGGTGGAATTCTTCAAAGCCCCCGGGCCAGTGGAAAATACGGCCCAAAATGTAGAATCCTTTACAAAAGCATCCTATGGACACCTACAGGAATGCATGGAGCATGCTATCCCAAATAAAACCAAGACTCACTCCTCCAAAGGCAGGAGACCTGTCTGGTGGACTCTGGCCATAAATAAGCTGTACAACAGAAGGAGAAAGCTACTACATGATAGAGCAAAATCTCAAAAAGGGAAGGCGTCCCTGATCAGTACTAGCAAGAAACTACGATCCCTCATAAAATCATCTAAAGCCAGCTTCGAAAGAAAAATTGCACAAGACAATAAAGATAATCACAAGGCCTTCTTTAGTTATGTCAGAAACCTGGGAGGCAACTCCCAGATATGCTCTGAGTTAGTGCAAAATGACAAAAAATACACTGAACCCACAGACATTGCCAACATCCTGGCAGAAAGGTTCAGTGCAAACCCCCCCCTTCCCCCACAAAAGAGCAAATGTCTATCCCAACAGAGTGTAGCCTTCCTGAGATCACAGATGCACAGGTAAGAGCTGCCCTCTCCAAAGCAAAAAACACAGCATCAATGGGACCAGACGGTGTCCTGGGCTGCGTCTTACACGAGCTCTAAGAAGAACTAAACCCTCATATAAAGTCACTGTTCAATCTCAGCCTAACTACAGGATATGTACCCAAGGAATGGCGTACAGCAACAGTGGTCCCACTCCACAAAGGTGGCACCACAACAGACTCCAGAAACTATCGCCCTATAAGCCTGACTAGCCTGGTCTGCAAAGCTATGGAGCGTATCATCATGGAAATCATAAACAAAGACATTGGGAACTTCAAGACACTGGATCCTACCCAATTCGGCTTTAAGGGCAGATCTTGCCTCTTGAACCTGGTCGACTTCTTTGAAACAGTTACCAAAGCCATAGATGAAGGGAAGGTAGTCCACACAGCCTACCTGGACCTCGCAAAAGCCTCTGACACAATACCCCACTCGGGCATCATAAATGAGCTCACCAGCTTAAATATCAACCCCTATGTCACAAGATGGGTTGCAAACTGGCTCAGAGATAGAAACCACATGGTCAGAATAGCAGGTGCCATGTCAGACTCTAAACCAGTTACAAGTGGTGTCCCACAAGGCTCAGTCCTGGGACCTCTCTTGTTCGGTATATATTTCTCTGAAGTACAGGCTAACACGGTTGGACTATGGCTGACCAAGTTCGCAGATGACTGCAAACTGGGTGCTGTAATTGACTCTCCGGCTAACACATGCATCCTCCAAAAGGGTCTCACAGAGATGGATAACTGGTGCCAGAGCCATGGCCTAAAGCTAAATGCCAAAAAGTGCATAGTCATCCCCTTTGGGAAAAACAAAGTGCCCATAAATTACCACAAAGGTGGTAATCCATTAAGTACGGAAGAAGTAATTAGGGACTTGGGGACCCAAGTAGATAGCAATCTCTCCTTTGACAATCACGTTGCCAAAGTGGTTAGAAAGACCTTCTATATTAGATATAGACCTTCTATATTAGATATATATATAGACCTTCAACGACCTGAGATGTACCTCCTTGGACTACATGAAAAGAGACATTGAGGAGCTCTCTGATTATGTAGCCCAGGCAGGTATGACCCTGACCTTGAGCAGTATCCTACCTTCACCTAGAATGATGCCACAATACAGTGATAAGATGATCAGCTTTAATAATTGGCTTAAATTCTGGTGTCATTCAAAGGGGATCCAATGTCTGTCTGCCTGGGATGACATGCTGGACAAGCCACGCTGCTTCGCAAGGGATGGCTTGCACCTGTCACCCCTAGGCTTCCGGATATTGGCAAAGGCTCTTGCCACCCCCATAGTGCCTTTTTTAGGCAAGGCTCAAATTCTAAACCTACCACCCTAGAACACAAAAAGTAAAAACTAAGGGTAATGCTGCTCAATGCCAGAAGTCTCAATCTCAAGATGCACGCACTCGAGGCCCTTCTCAGTATGGAGAACATCGATGTCTGTGCTGTGACAGAAACCTGGTTCAAGGCTCCTGAGAGCACCCCAGCACTAGCAGGTTTCACCTCATATCATGCCCGCCCCAAAATCCGGACAACACCAAGAAAGGAGGGGTGTCCATATTCATAAAGGACACCCACACCTCAAGGTTGGTGGCAACGCACGATGCATCGGAGACCATCCAGGTGCAATTAACCATAGGCAAGACTGCTCTGCAATTTGTAGCATGTTACAGGCCACCCTCTCAAACTCAGGAACCTCACATGGCCTTCCTGAAAACAATGGAGGGATATATGTATCTCCAAACACCATCATACTAGGTGACTTCAACTACCCTAATATAGACTGGGAACACTACTCAAGCCCAAACACTCTAGCCCAAAGGTTCCTGGAGTTCATAAACTCAAATGCCATGGAACAACTAGTCACCATCCCCACAAGAGGAGAAAACATACTTGATCTCATCATCACGAACATGGGATCACGATGTTCAACACCGAAGTATACCCTCACTGGTGAGATCAGATCATAAACTAATCTCGCTGGAGGTCCTCATCCCGCCCCACCTGAAACAAAAAGACCACAGTGAAAAACTTCTCAAAAGCCGACTTCACACTTCTAAAAACTAGTGTGGTCTCCTTTAAGACCCCTGAGCCAGGGGTAAACATTACTCAAACCGCTGAATCACTTACAAATGCCTTCTACCAGCACCTACAGGACTGCATGGATCAGGCAATCCCAAACAAAACTAAGACTCTTTGTACCAAAGGCAAGCGTCCAGTCTGGTGGACCCCAGCCATAAACAAGCTCTACAACAAAAGGAGGAAGCTACTACAAGATAGAGCAAAATCCTTGAAAGGTAAGACACCTTTGATCATTATAAGTAAAAAACTAAGAGCTCTCATAAAATCATCCAAGGCAAATTTTGAGAGAAAAATCGCCAAGGATTCAAAAGACAATCATAAGGCCTTCTTTAGCTATGTTAGAAACCTAGGAGGAAACTCCCAGATATGCTCAGAATTAGTTCAAAATGATGTGAAGATTACTAAACCTACACACATTGCCAACATACTGGCTGACAGGTTCAGTGCAAACTTCTCCCCTCCCCAAAAGGAGAGATATCTATACCAGAGGATTGTAGCCCCCAAACATCTCCAACGCCCAGGTGAGAACTGCTCTCTCCAAAGCAAAAACACAGCATCCATGGGACCGGATGGTGTCCCCGGCTGTGTGCTCCATGAATTCAATGAGGAATTAAACCCGCAGTTAGGACAGCTGTTTAATCTTAGCCTCACCTCAGGATACGTACCCAAGGAGTGGCACACGCACTGTGGTCCCACTTCACAAGGGCGGTGCCTCCACTGACCCTGGAAATTACCGTCCCATTAGCTTGACAAGCCTTATCTGCAAAGCCATGGAGAGGATCATAATGGAACTCATAAATAAAGACATAGGGAACTTGCAGACTTTGGATCCAACCCAGTTTGGCTTTGTCAAAGGCAGATCATGCCTTTAAACTTGGTTGACTTTTTCGAGACAGTCACCAAGGCCATTGATGAGGAAAGGCAGTCCATACAGCCTACCTTGACCTGGCAAAGGCCTTCACACAATACCCCACTCAGGTATCATCAAAAACTCATCAGCTTGAATGTAAACCCATACATCACAAGATGGGTTGCAAACTGGCTAAGTGACAGAACCCACAGGGTCAGAGTTGCTGGAGGCATGTCAGACTCAAAGCCTGTCACAAGTGGTGTCCCACAGGGCTCAGTCCTGGGTCCACTCTTGTTCGGCATCTACTTTTCTGAAGTACAAGCAAACACAGGAGGGTTATGGCTGACAAAGTTTGCAGATGACTGCAAACTGGGCGCCATAGTCGAAAACACATCTGACACAGATATCCTTCAGAAGGGCCTCACAGAAACGGATAACTGGTGCCAGAGCCATGGCCTAAAGTTAAATGCCAAGAAATGCATAGTCATACCCTTCGGGAAAACAAGGTTACCCCTAGCTACCATATAGGTGGCAATCCACTGAGCACAGAAGAAGTCATCAGGGATCTGGGGACCCAGGCTGACAGTAGCCTTCGCTTGACACTCATGTTGCTAAAGTAGTTAGGAAAACCTTCTACATTGCCCACCTGATCATGAAGGATTCACATCTAGATCAAGGGAGGTCATCGCCTCTGTACTCATCACTCATTAGACCTATGATTGAGTACAATGCCCCATTCGGAATGTATCTGACCAGACACCTGCAGCAGCTGTAAAGGCCCCAAAAGTTCCTCACCAAAAGGATAAAGGGTCTCAAAAATATGTCTTATGCTGCCCGACTGAAACAACTCCAGCTCTATTCAGTCTCATACCGCTTGCTCAGAGGTGACCTGTGCCTAACATATAAGGCCATGTCAAACCCTGATTTGATGAATATGCTTCACCTCAAAAATCTAGATCCCTCAGAACCACAAGGGCGGAGACTTAAACCTTGACACGGTTATTAATAGAACATGCTGGAGGGACAGATTCATCACCCAGAGACTCCCTATGCTGTGGAACAAAATCCCGGTACATGTGAGGCAGAGCACCTCGCTGGCCTTGTTCAAGAGGAATCTTGACCAATGGATGGGGGATCACAGATATACCCCAGGGATTACTTCAGTGTCACTGCTTGACAGAGGCACAGCAAAATAATAGGCATAGTTTTATTCAAAACTAAAGGGGTGGCGAAAGCCAAATAACTATGGGCTAGGCTTATAAATGCCCTTGGGCAGATAGCCTAGTATGAACCTATGAACCTATGAACCTATGAACCTATATAGCCCACCTTATCACGAAAGGGTTCACATCTAGATCAAGAGAAGTCATTGTGTCCCTCTACTCATCACTTATCAGGCCCATAATTGAATACAATGCCCCATTTCGGATGTACCTTACCCGACACCTGCAGCAACTGGAAAGACCCCAAAAGTACCTCACCAAGAGGATCAAGGGACTCAAACAGATGCCCTATGCAGTTCGGCTAAATAAACTCCAGCCCTACTCACTTGCATACCACCTACTCAGAGGCGATCTGTGTCTGACGTATAAAGCCATGTCAAACCCAGAATTAATGGACATGCTTCACCTCAGGAAATCCAAATCCCTTAGAGCTACACGCTCCAGGGACTTGAACCTCAGCACAGAAATAAATAGGACATGCTGGAGGGACAGATTCATATCCCAGAGGCTCCCCTCACTCTGGAACAAAATCCCAATTCATGTTAGGCAGAGCCCCTCACTGACCCTCTTCAAGAGAATTCTTGACGAGTGGATGGGAGATCGTAAGTTTACCCTTGGGATCTCCTCTGTGTCCCTGCTTGACAGAGGTACAGTAAACTAACCTTAAAAGGGCTACCTTCTGTGACATACTATACAGAGGCACAGTCAACTAATCTAAAAGGGTGGCGAAAGCCAAACACACTCTGGCTAGGCTTATAAACGCCCTAGGGCAGATAGCCTAGTATCAACCTATGATTGCAGGCTGTGGTGTGAATATATCCAGTCTATGGGGAAGCCTATGGCAATTGCCCTTGGCCAGTTTCAGAGGAAGGGAGAACCACTGTTGCCTGGGTGAATAGTAAGTCACCTCCAAAACTTTGGGGAGGCCTCCCTGGATATCAGTGAAAAGGGTAGAAAAACATAGAGGAACATTCCTGTCCTAGAGAATGAAAAGGCATCTGTCCTTCAGCTCTGCAACAAATCCTGAAGCAGGATTTCTATTTCTTTAGGTATCTGTTTTGAGAGAAGTTAAGCAGATCTACTTGAAGTGTTCCCCACAGTTAGATCAATTTTTGGAAGACCCCAAGGTGAAGTTTCCATTCATAAAGGTCTGCTTTGGTCCTACATAACTTGTCTGCTAAAATGTTTTGCTCTAATGGAATCTATGATGCCAGAAGAATCAAACTAAACAGAGTTTTTACCTCCCAGGCTATCATAACATATTTGCAAATAGTGAGGGCATAGGATCTGGTACTCCCCTGTTTGCTTATATTGCACATGACTGCTATGTTATCTGAAAACTTGCCAAGGTCTTGGAGACACGAGATAATTTCAGGTCTTTCAAGTCATTTATTACTGCTATAATCTCTTCAACATTTATGTTCTTTTGTCCGTCATGTATTTTCCACAGACATTGTACTTTCATCTCTTTGGAAACCACACCCAATGCCAGTTCTGAAGCATCTGTTGTGACAGACTGAAAAGGAGTTATAAGGGAGAATGAGAAACATGGATTCTGAGAGAACTGGTCTCACTGTGAAGAAACTCCCCCTACATACCCCAATATTCGGATATGAAAAGATAAAGTGTGAAAATACTGAATGCAGACTAATATGGTGTGCCACTGAATTTTTCTTAAGTGAAGTCTAGCCAAGAAAATTATAAGAATCATAGCAGTCAAGTGGAGGGTGGGTTTGGCATAATGGTTAAGGTTTTCACCTAGATACAAGATAGAGTTTGATTCTGACCTTGGGTTATTGACTAGGCTTATAAAGGATCTTCAGATAAGTTAGCCTCGTATTCACCTATGAACCTATGTAAACCAGAACCCTGAGAAATTCCTTGGCAGATGTCAGAGATTCATTGAAAAACTCAGAGAGATCTTTTGGTGCATCTCTACTATGTATTGCAGAAAAAAGCTCTTCCTGTGGCAGAATCTAGCAGACATCCGAGGAAAATTGTTCTGTGAGAAAGGGTGCGAAGATTTAAGTGCATTCACTTGATAACCCAGATTAAATAGGAGATTCTAAATCCCTACCAAAGAGTCTAGACAACTGAAAAATGAGTCTACAAATATACATTTTTCAGATATGGAAAATGTGAATGTGTTGTAGTCTGCAATAGGGAATTACAGGAGCCATGCACTTTGTAAATACCCTTGTAGCAGAATTTAGTGCATAGGGTAGAACACAGAATTGATTGTGTAAGCCAGATATAGAAAATCTTAAGAAATGTCTGTAAGGCATGTGTTAGTAGGCATCGTTTAAGTCTAGCTTTACCATGAAAATTAACAAAGAGACAAAGAGTAAGAGGGTCTGAAGGGATAACATTTGGAACTTTGGGGCCTTGACAAAAAATTAAGAAAGGAGGCATCTATCATAGGCCCCCAAGTCCCCGCTTTCTTTGGCACCAGAAAATCCTTAACTAATACCATGTGCCCATCTCCCAGAGATTATGGAGTAGGGGGGTCCTGAAGAGGCAAATAATCATTTTTTTTTACTGTCCTTGATTTTGAGACCGCCTCAAGGCCCTATCCCTGTATTCTGTCTCCTACAGGCTTTTGAGGGGACATCTATTCCTGGCATACAGGGCATTATTAGACCTCACTCTGATGGACCTCCTACATATCCATAAAACAAATAGTACCAGAATTACCTATTCTAAAGACTTAAACCTTGCCTGTGATATAAATAGGACCTGCTGGAGAAATAGGTGTGTGTCCTAGATACTACCCCATCTATGGAACAGGCTCCCCCTCCACCTGAACCACAGTTCCTCCCTAACCCAATTCAAGTACAACTTGGAAAATTGGATGGGAAAACAGAAATTTGTCCCTGCTTTGGCACCTATGTCTCTAATGCAAACAGGTAACCTGTAAATGGTTCATCTCCCAGCCCCATGCTTACACCTATCAAGGGTATCAAAACTTGCCAGAGATTTGGAATGAATGGCTAGGCTTAAAAAGGCCCTTGTGGTCCGTAGCCTAGTAATCACATATGAACCTGTGAACCTATGAGAAGCTTTTCCTTTCTTTTTGGAGCCTCCTTGTCATTAACTTTTAAAATTATGCTTGTTGGTACCTTGCTACTTGAATTGCTTTTTAAAAGGGGAGCTAAAGTGGAAGGATTTTTTTGTCTTTAAAAAGTGAAGGTTGTAGATTTGGGTGACCCCTTGAATCAATTTTCCACTCTCATCAGAACTTTTGGCACCTCAACTTCAGAAGGGCCAAAAGGAACATTCTTGCCCAATGTTCAGCTTTAACATTTTCAGGGAGATTTTGAGAACATAACCAAGCAAATATTCTTGTGACTGAGCCAGAAGAGGCAGGTCTGGGAACAATATCAGCAGCATCAGAAGAAGACTTTAAAGCATGTTTAATTACATGCGAAATAGAGCCAAAAGAGGCATTCAAAGAATATTTTGGCTCAGAAGAGGGCCAGTTCCCAGTTAACATTTTCATGTTCTCAAAAGACAAAAGTAAAAATTAACATGTGAGCCTACCTGTTTAAAATTCTAAATGTTAAAATAGCAGAAAATTAAACCTTCTTCCCAAATTTGTCAAAAGCTTTCTCATCCTTGTCAAAGAGAATATGATTATTATTAGCAGTTTTGGATAAGGAAATCACTGCAGTGTTAGCTTTAGAGTCATGAAAAAAAGAATTTGTGAGTCTGAGTTACCTTATATAACATCAGACTTCCTAGGGAAAAGAGGGTGACTGTCAGATAAACTACAAGCTGTCTGGAAAACATTCTCCAAAGCAGATATAACAGGGGGCAGCTGCAAGCTGTGGAATATCCAGCAGCAACAATGTACAGTTGTGTAAGTTGCACTTACGCATAACAGTAAGTGTTCACAATCCTCACTGCTACAGTAGCCTTTAGGCTATGTGGGTTGTGTCTTGCCCAAGGCACAATAACCAGCCAGCTTTGAAAAGCTCTGGCTTCCTTCCATGCTTTCACTCTGACTGATGATTGGGTAGTGCTCTGGTGGCAAAAGCAGCAGAGTGAAGAAACATCAGGACTTTCTTGCCCAAAGGTTAAGAAGGACCTGCACATCCTGAATGCAAAAAAAACCTGCAATAGCCAGCAATGTTATATCCCATGAAGGAACTATATACAAAAAAAAAAGCAAACAGAAGAATGGAGGGTCAGTGTGGCTACTGCAGTAGGAAGGAATTCAAACATCTACTGTTATAGGTATGTGCAAATTACACAACTGTACCATGTTCATCATTCCCATGGCTGCAGTAGTCTTTAGGCTATATGGGTTGATTACCAAAACCTATCCAGCCTAAGAGGAGGAAGGATATAGTTCCAGAAGCCCCTGGAGAATGATCATGGCAAAGCCTGTCCTGGATCTAGAAAATTAATCCAGTTTGTATTGCCTTGTAAATGTATGTATAGAGGTCCATGTTGCCACCTCTGCAGTACTTCTAGAGTCCACCCCTTTCTAATATGCCATCAAAGAAGATAAGGCCCTAGTAGATTGAACTTGATACTATCTGGATCTGGTTTACCATGGTGAGCATAACAAAAGGCAACAACCAAGGACAACCATCTGGAAATATTTTGTTTTGACACAAGTTGTCAAACAAATAACTGCTGAGCTTTTCAAAAGGACTTGGCTCTGTCAAGATCGTTCCTGTGCTACCTATGCATGTCTACAGTATGCAGAATGCTTTCTTACTAGTTATAAGGATCTCTGAAAGACTGATTGCTTGATTCAATGTGAACTCTGAAACCACCTTGGGCATGAATTGAGAGATTTGTTCTTAATGAAACCTTATCTCTGTGGAAGACAATATGGGTTCACCCACCACAAGAGCTTCCAACTCAGATATTCTTCTTGTAGAAGTTAGAGTAATGATAAGAACAGTTTTCCACGTAATGAGCCTTATGACTGTTTGATGTGCAGGTTGAAATAAAGACCTGATTAACTTTTTTAGTATAAAGTTAAGATCCCAGAAAGGAGAAACTTGTTAATAAGAGGTATTGGGGGGAGTAAAACCCCTTTAAGAAACTGTTTTACCAAAAACATAGAAGAAAATGGAAAATCCATGAGTAGACATTTAGCACAATGCATCTTGACAGACAAGTAAGAGAGGCTGGAGGCAAGTAACTCACACAAATATTTGAGCACCAATGGTACCCTCAGTCAGTTCCATAAGAACTGAGAACCAACGTTGCCTGGGCCAAAAAAGAGTCACCATGATTATTTTTGGAGAGTCCTTCTGAATCTTCCGAATTATCCTGAATATCACTTGTAAGGGTGGAAATGTGTATGGGAGCATTCCCATCCACAGGAATGAGGAGCACCTGTTCTCCAGAAATGCTTCCAAGGAGTCCTGGAGCAGAATTTCTTCAGTTGTCTGTTTTAAAAGAGGCAACTGGATGTATCAGAGGTGTTCTCCACTACTGGATCAGTTCCTGGAAGACCACCTCATTCAGTTTCCATTTGTGAGTGTCTGTTCTGCTCTTACTCAGTTTGTCTGCCACTATGTTTTTCTCTGAAATGTAAGATGCTTGGAAGGTAAAGGAGTGCTGAGAAGCTACCTCACAATCCATTACAGCTGGCCTACAGAGAGGGTATGACCTTGTGCCCACTTGCTTGGTAATGTGCCACATCACTGTGATGTATGTAATCCCCTGAAGAGCCTGGGGACTATAATTACAAAGAGATGTTTAAGGCATGGAGCACAGTCAGCATCCCTAACATTTATGCAGTTTGGTCTCACTGAGGAATCCCACAAACCTTGCACCTTTACCTTACTGAAATTTCAACCTGAGTGAAATCTGAGATGTCTATAGTTACAGATTTGCTTGAAGGTAGACGAGAAAAGGAGAGACCTGAATTTGCTGTATTTGTAGTCTCCACCAGTGAGTTTTCTTTTTTTACAAAGCCCAAGATTGGAATCTGACACTACAGTGGAAGCAAATGTTGGATCCATGGGTTGTTTTTAGAAACCACTGAATCTTTCTCAAGTGTAACCTGGGAAAATAAATTATGATAATCATAGATGCCATGAATTCTGGTATCCTGAGATATTCTCAGGCCGAAGTCTGTAGACTGATTTGAGAAGCTCAGGAATGTTTCTAGCTAAAAGTCCAACTTCTCCTGTGTCAAAAAAACTTTTGCTACTGGATGTCTACAAGACATCCTAAAAAATTCTGTATGATGGGGTCAAGGAGGATTTCTGAATATTTATCATGAATCCCAGATTGGTTGGAAAAGAGGAAAACCATTCTAATGACTTCTGACATCTGGGAAATCTTGGCAAACCTAAGTAAGCTGTACAAGTAAGGAAATATGTGAATGACATTCAGTCTGCAATGAGGTATGACTGGAGCTAGATGCACTGTAAAAATCCCTGGAGCCTTAGATAACCCAAAGGATAATGCAGAGAACTGATAATGTGACCTGGACACTGAAAACCTGAGAAATTTTCTGAAGTCTTTGGCTATGGGAATGTGATGGTATGCATCTTTTAGGCCTAATCTTACCATAAAGCTTCTCTGGGGAATGAGAGGTAACAGATTTTGAAGGGTCAGCATCTTTAATTCTGGAACTTTCACGTAACAGATTTAGAAAGGAATGATCTAGAAATGGTACTAGAAACATTCTGTAAATGAAGCTTTTGTCTCTTTGATTTAATGACACTTATTCTATGAGTCCTAGGATGAGTAAGTGCTAAATAACCTAAGGAAAAAATTCTGTTGGGTTCAAGGTGAGGAGGAATTCCCCTAAAAGGAAGTATTTGTATCTAGTGCCAACTGTATCTTTCCTGAACCATTAACACCCAAGAATCTGTAACAATCTGTTGCCAAGCGGGAATATACAGAACGAGTTGCTGGAGCAGATTTTGTAAGACAGGGCAGGAGGGAAGGGGTGGGAGAATGAGTGCTGGTATAGTCATTCTTAAGTTGTAGACTGCCCCATTGTAGGAAAGGATCCTTGTTTATTCTTGCTTCCCCTTGCCATTGATTCCTGTTTCTTTGCTTGGTTTGTGAAGCCAATGATTGGGGATTGTTTGTTTGGTTTCTCATATCTGAAAGGATCTGGAAAAACTGTAGGGGGGGGGCATGAAAATTCTTGGAAACTCCCTAAATTTATTTCCCTTTCTCATCAAATTGTTTGAGGATCTGAGTAGCAGAAGGGACAAATAAAACCTACTTTCATAAAGCTGAATTCAAAAGTTCAGACTTTACCTCATCTGAAAACTTTTCATTACATACCCAAGCATACCTTCTCAAAATTGTAGCCGAAGCAGTGGCCCAAGTATCTGCACAATCATACACACTTCTTAAAGCATGTTTAGATAATTGAGAAATGTTAGAAACAATATAATTCAGATAGGCACTACCTTCAGGCAGAAATGTGGTAGCTAATTCTCTTAAACTGTCTGCACAAAAAAGCACAGGCTTCTACATATGGGACTGATAGTTAAGAATTCTATATGCCAAGGTGGAAGAATAAAAAAAAATATTACAAAATATACCTTCTCATTCTTGTCCACCAGGGAAGATTGGAAGATACCAAGAGCCCGTTCCCAGCTGGCGAAGATGTGAATATGGCAACATAGTCAAACATACTTCTCACCCTCTTAGAGCAAAAAATCTGGACAAAATAAAGAGGGGACAATGGCCCAAAATTAGGGGCACTTTTTGAATATTGCTCTTACAAACTTAAAAATCTGATAGAATAACAGGTTTTGAATTAGCATGAATTTTCTGAAGGGTGTGAAATCAGAAACTCAAATGTTTAACATTATTTACTGACTTCAACCCTCAATGATTTGCCAGAAAACCTCAATTTTATGAGAAACAGACCAAAAATATGAAGTGAAAATCTGTACCGTTCAGAGGTATGGGTCAAATCTAAGATGGAAAATAAGTGCTTGTTACTTTGAAAAACCTTATCAAACCTATCTGCTTTTTGGGTGTACTGAAGCTTGAGAATCAGAGCAACTAAAGACAGCATTAAATACATCTTCCAAGGCTGGCACTAGTGGAGGAATAGGCCATTTTACACAGAACTAATTGGAGGAGGGGCACTGAGCAAAACTCTGATCTGTGATATATAACATTAAGTATCCGGTTTCTGCTTATTTTTACTAGTTATTGCTTATTCTAAATATTTATAGCACTTTTATTGTCTATGTCACTCATGCAAATGGAGAATGTCTGCTGCATACTTTTTACTGTATTTTATAGCTATAAACTAATATGCATGGTTGCACTAAAATTGTCTTCCTCACAGGGCCTGATAAATAAGGTTTTTACTGTCACACTGTTTGTAAATCTTTTCTAGTTAGTTTCACTGTGTGTAAGGTAGTAACTGGAAATTTTCTCCATTTGTTAAACATCTGTTTGTTCTGATTTCCTGTCAAGGAGTGCTTCATATAACTGATTTAGTTTCCTACCCACCCTCCCTATTGGTGTCCTGTTCTTATACTTGGTGGCTTTGCAGTTGCCCGCCTCTACTGCAAATTTGTTCTGGGACACTCTTCCCAGTCTAGTGTCATTAGCTCATATAACCTAATACAGAGAGAACATTTGAGAATGCCAACACACTTAGTTTCTTAACCTTGAATTGTCTTCTGCTCCTCTTTTCTCCCTTTCCACTTTACTAAAAAAAAAAAACTTTGCTAGAATCTCCCTGTGTTTTGACTAAGTGTGCTTCTCAGCTGATAAGTATATTTTTTGACACTTTTTAACTGTTCAGAGTTGAATACAATAATAATTGAATTCAGTTCAGAATACATTTTGAATAAATTGCATTTATTTAAACTGTAGTTGCTTTAATACTGCTACAAACCCAAGTGTGCTAGCTTGCACTGCACTTGAATTGTCTTTAGTGCTGTTTTAGCTGCATTTCTGTAAAAAAAAGGTCTAAGCTTATTTCCTGCCTTTCCTGTAACTAGTCTAGTCCAGATACAGATTTGTTGTATCCAGGACTGTTTGTAATTCTGAGCCCCCCAAGCCTTTCTGTGTTGGAGGGAAGCCTATTAGCTTATCAGTGGGAGTGGTAAGCACTAGGTAGCCTATCTATCACAAGAGGAGTGGTTTATGGCCCAGAAATTGTAGTTTATTGGCTGTTTAGGCAGTTTTTCCATATCTTTCAACTTTCTGATTTAAAAGCTCACGATTGCACTTGTTTCCCACCTTTCCTGTAACTAGTCTAGTCCAGATACAGATTTGCTGTACCCAGGACTGTTTGAAAGCTTCTGAGCAGTGCCAGAGTCTGCTCTTCAATTTTTCCCTTAGAGCTGCTAGTTTTCTCCTGTCCTGCAGTTTTACTAGCTTATTAGTCTAGCATTTTACTAGACTTCTTGTAGCAATTATTGTAGCACACAAAAGTGCTACCAGCACTAAATGTTCTACAAGGAAACAGCTCTTGTACTTATTATTAATGCCCACCCCTCCAAGCATGTCTAAAGGTCAATTTCCTGTGCTTTCTCCTATTAACCTGGTGAACACAGGCATCCTGGGGTAATGTAGCAACCGCCTCATGTACACTGACAACCCTCTCCTCTTTCCTCCCAACACTCAGACCTGCAAGAGATGCACTTATATATCCAAACTGGAAGCCACGCACTCTCCAGCCAAGACCGGAATAGCTGGTCAAGAGGAGAAAGTCAACGCTTGCACCACACCACATAGACATAGCCCTCCAGAATACACAACAGCACTGCCTTCACATAAAAGCATAAACTACATACCCACCTTCAGGGAGGCTCTCAATAAAAATCTACCCAAACAGCAGAGACCTCCAAGGCAGAAACACACTTCACCACCACAACACAACATTAATCACGAGACACATAACTATCCTAAACAGTGTACCACTCAACCAAAGCCCCCAAGGTAAAACAGCATGCCCAACACACTTGTCATAGTTGACTTGATAGTGAGGCACACTGATGTCCCACTCACTAGGTTGAATAAGGAGAAAGTAACAGTCAGCTGCCTGTCAGGTGCCAGGATCCACCACATAATGCATGCACTCAGGTCCCGCAACAACAGGCACAGATATGACTCTGTCATTGTACATGTGGGTGTGAATGACTTGAGGCGTACCTCCCTGGAGTACAGGAAAAGAGACATAGAGGAGCTCTTGGATTATGTAGCCCAGGCAGGTATGACCCTAGCCCTGAGCAGCATCCTACCATCACCCAAAATGATACCACAGTACAAGCAGAAAATGATTGATTTCAAAAGTTGGCTAAGTTTCTGGTGTCATTCTAAAGGGATCCAGTATCTGTCTGCCTGGGATGACATGATTCACAGACCACAATGCTTTTCCAGAGATGGCCTGCATCTGTCACTCCTGGGCTTCCGGATACTGGCCAAGGCTCTTGCCACCCCTATCGTGTCTTTTTTAGGCAGTGTTTTAAAGACCAAATTACCACCATAATAGCTACAAACAAATGCAGTCTGAGGGTCATGCAGCTCAATGCTAGAAGTCTAAATCTCAAAATGCACTCACTCGAACCACTCCTTAAAATGGAGAACATCGACATTTGTGCCATAACAGAGACCTGGTTCAAGGCATCAGAAAGCACCCTTGCACTACCAGGCTATAACTCATTCCATACCTTTCGGTCCCAGAACTTGGACCAAAGCTCCAAAGGCGGTGGTGTTTCCATATTCATAAAGGATGCACACACCTCCAGACTGGTAGCCCAACATAACACATCTGAAGTACTTCAGGTGCAGCTATCATTGGTAAGACAGAGATTCAGGTTGTAGCCTGCTATAGGTCCCCAACCATATCCCAAGACTCACACTCCACGTTCCTAAGCACCCTGGAGAATATTACAGTCCAACCTAACACTCTCATACTGGGTGAATTCAATTACCCCTCCATTTACTGGGAAAACTACTCATGTACCAGTACACTTGCCCAGTGTTTCCTGGAATTCATTAATTCCAATGCCCTGGACCAGCACATTCTTATCCCCACTAGAGGTAGCAAAATCCGTGACCTAGTTATTACTAACATGGGCAACCGTTGCTCTACAACAATAGTCAGCTCCTCCCTGGTTACATCCGACCACAAAGTAATGGCCTTGGAGATCCACATTACCCCCCCCTCCCCCGCAAAGGTAACCATTATGAAAAACTTCTCCAAAGCTAACTTTGGGCTCCTAAAAACAGATGTAGCTAACTTTATGTCACTCATGCAAATGGAGAATAGTTGCATGACTGCTGAATCATACACCATTGTACTGTATGAACATGTACACAAATGCATAGATCTCACCATACCCAATAGAACCAAGATGCTCTCCTCCAAAAAAGTAAGCCAATCGGGTGGTCCCTGCCATAAACAAACTCTACAACAGAAGGAGGAAACTTATGAAGAATAAGGTGAAGTCCCAGGACTGGAAAAACTCCCTTATCAGACTCAACAAAAAGTTGAGATACCTCATCAAATCCTCTAAAGCTAGCTATGAAAACAGAATTGCAGCAGATAGTAAAGGCAACCACAAGGCCTTCTATAGTTATGTAAAGAATCTCCATGGCAATACCCAGATTTGCTCTGAGCTACTGCACAATGACACCTCCTATACTGAGCCAACAGATATTGCCAATATACTGGTTGACAGATTCAGTGCCAACTTTACCCCCCAAAGGACCAGTTACAATACCAGTAGATTGCCAGTCACCCAGTATTACTGCTGCATAGGTTAAAACAGCACTGTCCCAGGCCAGGAATAAAGCTTCTCTAGGACCTGACAATATCTCTGGCTGTGTTCTACATGAACTACAGAGTGAACTGGCACCTCACCTGTGTGCCTGTTCATTCACAGCCTCACCTCAGGCTTTGGCCCTACCAAATGACACACTGCTACAGTCATCCCTCTCTACAAAGGACGAGCGACTACAGACCCTGGGAACTAGCTCCCCATTAGCCTGATGAGTCTAATATGCAAAGCTATGGAACGCATCATCATGGACCTAATAAACAAGCATATAGGGAATCTCCAAACTCTGGATCCCACACAGTTTGATTTTGTGAAGGGTAGGTCATGCCTGCTCAACTTGGTCAACTTCTTTGAGTCAGTCACCAGAGTTGTGGATGAAGGCAAGCTGGTTCATACTGCCTACCTTGATCTGGCCAAGGCCTTTGATACCATTCCCCACTCAGGAATCATAGAAAAGCTCACTAAGCTAGGCATCGGCCCCTATATCATTAGATGGGTTGCAAACTGGTTCACAGGTAGAACCCACAGTGTGAAATTAGCTGACTCCAAGTCAGACTGCTGACCTGTCATGAGTGGAGTCTCACAGGGTTCACTCTTGGGTCCTCTCCTGGTTTGGTATCTACTTCTCTGAAGTCCAGGACAACACAAAGGGACTCTGGCTGACAAAGTTCACAGAAGATTGCAAGTTGGGAGCTATTATTGATTCCCCATGTGATGTTGATATCCTACAGAAAGTCCTCACTGAGTTCAACAACTGGTGTCAGAACCATGGCCTTAAGCTCAATGCCAAAAAATGTGTCATCATCCCCTTTGGGAAAAACCCAGTTCCCATGAATTACCACATTGATGGTAGTTCACTGAACACAGAAGGCATTATAAGAGATCTGGGAACACAGGTTGAGAGCAACCTCTCTTTTGACCACCACATTGCCACTGTGGTCAGAAAGTCCTTCTATGTGGCACATCTCATTACTAAGGGTTTTGCATCCAGGAAGAAAGAGGTCATTGTCTCCATCTACTCTTCCCTCATTAGGCCAGTCATTGAGTACAATGCCCCATTTGGCATGTGCCTCACTAAACACCTGCAACTGGAGAGGCCGCAAAAGTACATCACAAAGAGGATCCTAGGCCTTAAACATTTGTCCTATATGGACAGACTCAAAAAAACTCCAACTATTCCCTGTATCATATTACCTTCTTAGAGGCAATCTCTGCTTGACTTACAAAGCCATGTCTGACCCAGCTCTGTTAGAAATGGTACATCTAAAGAAATCCCAATCCCTCCACACCACATGCTCCAGGGACCTCATCATCATTACCACAATCAACAGAACATGCGGGAGGGACAAGTTCATAAACCAGAGACTGCCCATGCTATGGAATAGACTTCCCATAGATGTCAAACAGAGCACCTTACTTGCCCTCTTCAAGAGAAATCTTGATGGGTGGATGGGAAATAGAAAATTCACCCCAGGGATCACTCCAGTGGCTTTCATAAACAGAGGCACTGGGAACTAAGGTCGGGTGGCACAATGCCAGGGTAATCCTATGGGCTATGCTTGTAAATGCTCCAGGGCCATTAGCGTAGTACACACCTATGAACCTATGAACCTAGTATGTGGCATATCCACTTGTAACATATAATATGCCTTCTGTTCAGGGGGAGCATCCATTTGTTTGCATAAAAACTCATTCATACTGGATATAGTCTGAGAAAGTTGTGAGGACCCAGATGCCTCTGATTCTGAGAACTGGGATTAAGAGTCTGCAGGGCAAGTAGCCATATTCCTGTCTATGACAGAATCTTCTGACATGTCTTCCATAAGTGCAGTGTCTTGCAGTGGTGCAGCGGTTAATGCTGTCACCTCACAGCAAGAGGTTCTCCGGTTCGATTCCCGGCTGGGGTGCCTTCTGTGTGGAGTTTGCATGTTCTCCCTGTGTTCGCGTGGGTTTCCTCCGGTACTCGTTTCCTCCCACATTCTAAAGACATGCTTCTGGAGCATTTCTCCCCGGGCCTCCGCTGAAAACAGGATCTGTGGAACCTAGTCGGACTTTCCCGGTCAACAAATGTTAAATAAAATAAAAATAAAATAAGAATGGTTCAACTGATGTGATTTATAGGTACTGCATTCTGAGTACCAGGATTAACTTCCTGCAACAATTTCAGCGCTAAGGTAAGACAATATTTTTCCCAATAGATCCCATGGCTTCAGATGAACAGTGTTTAACCTTTTTTTTCTTGGCATATATATACTTCTGTCCCATAATGAGGTCTCTTCCTTGGCTACATTGATCATCATCCTCCAGTGTGTCTATGTGTCCTTGGAAAATGGGTTCTTCCATGCCTGATTCTGACACTGGAACAGCTGAAGAGAACATGGCTAACCCCAGGTTCAAGGTGGCTGAGAGGACTACACCTGGGGAAGCCAGATGTCAGACCAGCAGGAGTAGAGTAAGTATCCATGCTGTGACCAAGGAGGATACTTCAGACACAGCACTTTTCACTGAAATGAGTCATTTAGAAGATAAATTGTAAGTGTTCACAAGCATCACACTTTCACTTTCACATACATTCACAATCCCTTAAACAAAGAAATGCATAAGCAGCACACTGAAGTCTTGTCAAAACCCCTTCACATAAATTTTAGTCTGGGGAAAAAAATTGCAGGTAAGTTGCCACACAGTGAACAGAAGCACTAACATACTCCATAGCAATTTGTGTCTCAATAAAACACTTTCCTCATACCTCTCAGCTGTCCCTGATTTTGACTGAAATTTTGGGTCTGTCCTTCTTAATCTCTCCTAAAATCGGTGACTGTTGGAGAAAAGGTAGTGAATTCCACTTAATAAATAATGATAGTAATTAGAGTTATAGACTTCTTTTATTTCAGAAAATGTATATTAATTCACATTCTCTTGTTCTGTCAATGTTTCAAGTTAATAGTGCTAATATTTTAAAAGTGTCCCTGATTATTTCTGGATTTGTCCCTGATTCTGATGAGATATGCCCCTGATTGGTTGAGAGCGATGACTTCCCTATATGAAATTTTAACATAAAATGCACAAAGTTTACACAGGCAGTACATTCTCTCACTGAAAAAGCCCCCAAATTAGCAACAACTAGAAACAGCAGTTCCTGACACATAACTTCTGATTTTCTAAAAATTCTGGATTTCTTAAAGGATCATGTGAAGTTCTTAAACTGTTTCTTCACAAGGCAGGAAGAAAGTACTAAAGTTTCTTCATTCTGTCTACTGATTTTCCCTCCATGCAGCTGCCCAATCAGCAGTCAGAATGAAGGTATGTGCAGAGTCGGGTCTACTTCTTTTGACCTAACTTTAATTTGCCTGACACTCATTTGCCTGACCCCATTTGACTGAAATTTCATTTGCCTGACACTTCATTTGCCTGACTATTATTATCAAGAAAATGGAATATGCCCCCTTCCCCACTGCAGTGCGACCCTGGAGTTAGAATATATAGTTGGGGGGTGGGGGGCAAAGCCCCCCACTTCATTTCATATGATATTGTTAAGTTTTGATGTAATATTGCTTAGTAACAGAAAAGTAAGTGGGGGGCTTTGCCCCCCCCACACCCCCCTAGCTATATATTCTAAAACCAGTTTAGCACTGCAGTGGGGAAGGGGGCATATTCCATTTTCTTGCTAATAATACTTGTCAGGCAAATGAAGTGTCAGGCAAATGAAATTTCAGTCATTTGGTCTCAGGCAAATGAGTGTCAGGCAAATGAAAGTTAGATCAAAAGAAGTAGACCCGCGGAGTCACATCTTTTGGAAGTTGGAAGGCTACTTCAGTACTGGGAGTGATGAGAATATCATAATACATTTGTTGGGCAATAGAAATATCATTCTGCTCCCAGTGAAAAATTCTTTCATATTAGATACAATTTTTGAAAAAGAAAAGTCTTCTGGAGGGAAATCTGAGGACACACTTTCCTTAGAATCAGAGGCTTCAACTTATGAAGAGTGCCCTGAAGCACAACTTTCTCCCAACAATGCTTGCTCTTCTGACTGAAAAATCTTTATTAGAAAAGAGAGGGGACTCTTTTTCTTTCTGTTTTCTTATAAGAAGAGGAAGCAAGCACAGTGAAAGCAGAAAACAATTCCTTTGCAAATTTCAGCAAGTCTTCACTGTCCATACGAACAGAGACAGAATAAGCCATATTTTACTCACTGCTTTCTAGACTGACCCAAACCAGGTACACTTTCTTAGAACACAGACTCCCTTTCCTCATTAGGCTTACATCCACCCCTTCCCATCACTGATGCACTTGTGATTAGAGGGATAAAGCCCTGATTCTGGTCTAGATGACCAGATTTCAAGTTGCAGCTTAAGCACATGATGGTGCAATCAGAGAGGATGGGGATTCCCCAATTCTATAGGAAAAAGAAAGAAAGAGAGGGGCAAATATACATGCTTTGATTTTTCTTGATTTTCCTGGTAGATACCAGGGAAGCAACTGCTCATTGCGCCTCTTGTAGTGAGAAGGGCAGTCCTGCTGATGTAAGCCTCTTACAGAAGTGATAGTATAGCACTGACATACATTGTATGCCTTGCCTTCTGTTGTCACTAGGTGTGAGTAAATGGGAGATAGGACATAAAGAAAAAGTTCCAGAACTGATGGTCCTCCCACTCACCCCTTGCCCTAGTGATGATGATTGAGTAAGTCAGTTGTCTTTGAGAGGCTGATGTTCAGCAGGCGGTTGGGGTGGGGGTGGGGGGGCAAAGTGGAACAGAAAATAATTGTTACTATTTACACTGTAAATTATATACCTTGAGTGTGGTGATAACTAATTTAATTATTTGTTATCTGGTAAGTGAACTGACCCACTGTGGAGTCTTTTCAGCCATGGCCCATCCTACAAGGCTAAGGATAAATGTGATATGTGTGTGATCAACTTAGATTTGCCATTCAACCACTGATGTTATGTTGCCCTATCATGCCTTCATTTTTGCTAGTTGGGTTTGAACTCGGCTCCAATTCAACCGTATACTAAAGTTCGAGAGCTTCTACTGGCTCGAGGCTATAACCTATCCCATGGTGCTTAGCGGCTGTTCCCCAGATCTCATTTGCCGCTTTAAGTTTAAGGTATTGCCTTCGCTGTTCAGGCTAGTAAAATGTAATATTATACTCTATTTTTGGTATTACTTCTCTTAAAACTTACTGTTATATCCTAGTTTACCTGTCCCACTTATAGTACAGTGCCCTTTTTTTGGGTGTTTTTCATATTTTTAGGCCTTATCTTCTCTCTTTCCCCTTTTTTTCTAGTCAGATAATATGTTTCAGTGAGAGGATTCTTTTACCTTCCTTTTCCCCTTTAAGGAGTCACCGTTTAAATTAGAGGCATCTCCTCAGGTTGGAGGAGATTGGCATTTAATTTAGAGACTTCTCCTCTTCCCTATCCTTTCTTGTATAAAACAAAATGTGTATATATATATATATATATTTTTATATATATATATATATATTTATATATATATATATATATATAAAAATATATATATATATATATAAATATATATATATATATATATAAAAATATATATATATATATATATATATATATATATCTATATCTATATATATATATATATATATATACATATCTATATATATCTATATCTATATATACCTTTCTGTCTTAACTAACCTTTTTTTTGATAGTTAATTTTTTTGCACTGTTGTGTTAGCTGTTTTTTTTGATAGTTAAATATGTTGAAAGAATCTGTTAAAAGAACATAAATCTGGATTTAAAAAGTGCGATTCATGCACTCAAAAAATGTCCATAACGGACAGACACACAAGTTGTGTCTATGGTCTAGGACCTGTCCATCTCCAAGACTCCTGCTCCATTTGTTATAGTTTCAGTGCCAGGGTCTTAGAGGAGAGGAAAAATAAGCTCATTTAAAGGGGCTTGTTGAAAGTGGATGATGGTAATCAGACTTCAAAACTAGAAAAATCAAAAAAGTCTGCTTCATTGGCTCCAGTGTCTGAGCCGTCAAGCAATGTCAAAGTTACAGTATCCTCGGATCTGAAAGTTTCCTTTTCCAACAAGTCTGGTCTTCCCTCAGTTCCATCTGTCTCTTTGGAACCATTGCGGAGCCGATAAAGGAGTTGATCACCATCTTTGGAACCTGTCCATTTGGTGCCACAATCTCCTTTGTTACAGTCTGTGGCAGGTAGCCACAAGTCCTCAAGCCATTCCTCTCTATCCTCCATATTGTTGGACAGTGATGTGGAGTGGGTCATGAAGAGGCTGCTCCAGACCCGGGCCCCAGCAGAAATTCTCTCAAGCCCAGTTCATTGTATTGTGGAGCCGAGAACAGCACCTCCGATATTGTTGATTCCTCCTCCGACTCAGACGAGTTGAGAGCCAGAAAGTATGGCAGTCATTGTGCTGGAACTGCCGGAGACAGTAATCACTACTGATATCTCGGCTCCGACGTCTGCTCCAATCTCTATGATGCTGTCTTCCATCAAGGGATCTGGGGGCTGCCACTCCCTGGTTGGCTCGGGGGGGAGTCGAGTCGGACCCATGTCGGAACCAGCTCTCCCACTCAGCACCTCAGCTCAGGTAAGTTTGGCTCCCACATCAGCCTCAGAGCCACCCTCCTTGGTGCTGTAGAGATCTCCTGGCCTCTTGGGGTTGATGCGGAGTGTGCTCTCCACTGAGACTTCTCCACATTCATCTCTAGCCTCTTTTCCCTCCAAGGGACTGGTGTCCACCTCTTCATCATCCTGCCATTACCCCCAGAGTAGAGAGCCAATGCCCCAGGAAACTCCATTGGGTGAAATATCCTCTTCTGATACCTCCCCAGAGCATCCCCCAAAGAGGTCCCTCGGAAGAGGCAGTGTAAGAGGAAGCACGTAGACTCACCTGAGTCTGTCACTTCTGATACTGACTTAGAGGAATCAGAAGGGTCCCCACCATTGCCCTCTGAGGATGTCTCCTTTTTCAGACATCCTGGAGATCCTTAAGCAGAGGGGCAGCTGGAAGTCCCTTTCCCCTTCTGAAGATGAGTAGGTATACCTGGAGGCATTTGGCTCTCACCCCTCAACCTCTTGGGTGTCTCCACCTTTCGATCCTCTCCTGGGTGTAGTGAGTCAGAAGGTGTGGGACTCTCCAGAATCAGTGGACCCCGTTCTGTGGAGGCCAAATAAATTTATTACAGCCCCAGAGGACAGACAGTATCTAACTAAAGGAGTTCCGGTAGATGCGATGGAGGTGGCTGCAGCCACAAAGAAGGAGTTAGCTGGAACTTCTGCATCTGTCCATCCACTGAACAAGGAGTCTAACATGATGGACAGGTACGGGAAGCGTACTTTCTCCTCAGTGGCCTTTACCTTGTGGTCACTGAATTATTTGTCTCATTTCACCCGACTTCAGAGGGATCTCCAAAAAGAGCTGGGAGATACCCTACAAGGTGCTACAGCCCAGGATTTATCTGATAAGATTAATTCTCAGCTGACAACCTTAACCTCCATCACTAACTCCTCCATGTGCCTCATTTCCTATGTAGCCGATGGAGCGAGCAGGGCAGCAGGCACAGGAATAGCTCTTTGGAGACATTCCTGGATGCGCCTTTGTGAGTTTGCTGAACCCTTCAGATCTTCCTTCACTGGCGTTCCCTTTGATGGCTCATCCTTGTTCAGGCTGAAAGTGAAAGAAACTCTCACCAGGAACCAACAAGATGGTAAGACTCTATCTGCCATTAGAGTCCATTTTTCTGCCCTACCAGACCTTATCCTAAAGTCAAAAGAGTGGAAAAATGTGGTTCAGGAAGTCCAAAGGAGCCTTATCTGACACTCATGATGATCCTTTTCCCAGGGGCAGAGGGAGAAATAACAATGGAAGACACCATCCATGTGGCAGAGGGGGTCCGCAGAACCAGGGAGATAGAGATACTTTCGCTGGTTGGCCCTTCCAGTGCTCCTGAAAGGAGGCCCGACTGTCCACCTCTGGAGGCAGTCGGGGGGAGGCTATCTCTCTACCCAGAAGCCTGGCTGAATGTGACTCAAGACAAATGGGTACAGTCCATTTTATCCAGGGGTTACAACATTCCTTTTCACAGTTCACCTTATCCATCAAAGTTTATCCCAGACATTCCACCTGGTCAAAGGGATCAAGCAACACTAGAAATTCAAATGTTGCTAGAAAAAAAAAAGAGTTATCCAGAAAGTCCTCACAGACCAACTAGGATCCGGAATTTACTCAATGTTCTTTTTAGTTCCAAAAAAGACAGGGGACTGGGGACCCATTTTGGATCTCAGCAGACTAAACAAGTCGGTGAGGAAGCCAAAGTTTCAGATGGTAACACTGCAGTCTATACTCCAGTTTCTGGGACAAGACAATTGGATGTGCTCGTTAGATCTCCAGGATGTGTACTACCACATAAAGATGGACAGGTGCTCCAGAAGATTTCTATGCTTCTGGCAGGGAGCCAGCCATTACCAGTTCAGAGCTCTGCCCTTTGGACTCACTACAGCCCCCAGGGTGTTTACCAAATGCATGGCAGTAGTTACGGCTCATCTGAGACATCAGGGATTCCAGGTGTTTCCATACTTAGATGACTGGCTCCTAACTGCCACCACCAAGCAGCTACTAATCAACATGCCAGTAGAAGCTCTCGATCTTTAGTATACAGCCAAGTCAGAGCCGAGTTCGGCTCTAAACCCAACCAGCAAGAATGAAGGCGAGATACTGGACAACAAGCATGGAACATTATGGTGAGTACATAACTTTGTTTTTTTTTTTGGAAGGTGGGAGAAAAACTAAGTATTCTAGAATATTCAAGACATGCAGACTCTAAATAAACAGTGAACAAGGGATGAGTGTTGAACCATGCACCCTAAAGCTGTGAGGAATATGCTCCATTCCATAAAGTAGGATGCAACTCCCAGTCAGCACATCTTAACAAGCAGGGAGGTAGGGAGGTAAAGACTTAGCAAGTTAGTCTTTTCTGCCACTACCCAAAAACATCATGACATGACGTGGTTACCTCAATTTATTAAACGTGGTTCAGTCAAACTTTTTTCTTAATAAAATTAAGAAGCTTTTTGAATTGGAGCTAACTTTTTGTCAAACATATACAATTTCCAGTGCAGAAAGAAGCCTAGTTTTCTGTTCTCTTTTGTTGGCAAGAGTGTCTCTTTCATTCTCCTGAAGCTGCATCATTTTGCTTTTGATCTGATGGAGGAGAAGTTACAGAAATAGGAAGAACATTTGTTTTTCTGTATCCAGGTACCTCATTTGTAAAAATGTGCACAATCTGACATTGTTCTGTGCTTTGTACAAGACATACTGACAAATTATTTCAAGCTGAATACCTGACTTGAAAATGATCATTGTTGTAACAAAACCACAACTTTCCTTTGTCCAGAATACTTAAGTAATACTAAATAATCACTGACAGATAACTTGCATGCATGCCTTTCAACTGTCCAGATTTTTGCCTTATAGTTTTGGTCTGTTCTTCTTAGAATTTGTAGTTTTCTTGCAAATTATTGAGGTTTCTAGTCACTAAATAATGTTAAAAAATGATAGTCATTTCAGTTTCAGACTTCAGACTTCAGATCCTTCAGAAAATATATAGTAATTTAATATCTGTTATTATAGAAACTTTCTAAGTTTGTAGGAGCAATTTTTAAAATCAGCCCCTATTTTTGGCTTTTGTCTCCCCATTACTTCTGGCTTTGTCTAGATTTCTTGCACTGAGAGGCATGCTTACATGACTTGCTCAAATGACTAAAACTGTTTCAATATAAACAACAAAAAGGCTCACCAAATGGACTTTTTAAGATGTCTAGCCCCTTAGAAGTTTGTATGCTTAACAGGTACGTCTTTTTAGCCTATCCATTTGCTTATCTTTTATATCCACTGAAGGCAATGTAAGCTAAAGCACTAGATGTTTTAATACATTTTAGTACTCCTTTTTGTTATTTTTTTATGACTTGCATGATAACTTTTTTTGGGATTTGGCCACATGAGGGGAAAAACAGCAAATAAGAGACAGTAAAATTAATTGAATAAGCAGTCGTAGATTTTTTTTTAACAAAATTAACTTCAATAATAAATGACCACTGTTGGGAATGATGTAAAGCAGTTTCTGGCAATATGATTAAATCAATTTAACAAGTACTTATCCAGTGTTCACAAAAGTGCTGTCTGCATTTCTAGCATATTTGACAATATAATGTTTGTCTTCTACATTACTCCTTGTTAACAAAACCATATTCAAATGCCAACGGTTTCTATAAATGCTACCAAGGATGGTTAGTGACAAAAGGACTTTTGCAGTCTTCCTTCCTAAATGGGTTTGCATGTACATTTGAAAGTGTAAAGAAAGAAAATGTAGTTTAAAGGGGCCTTTCAGTTTCATGGCACCCTCTTATTGCAACGAAAAAATCAATATATTTTCATAAATGCTGGACGGATGAGAGCTATAGTTCAAAAATGACAGCATCTTGAAGAGGGCACTGCCAGTAGTAGTACTTGTTTTGTCCATCAGGAAATAACTAACTCAATAAATATACAAGGCAGCCCTTGTTGGCCTCCTGGTTTGCCTGTATATAAGGCTGGCCATTGAACAAGTTAATGCTATTTTTACTTTTTGATATTTTAGAACTATGCCATTAAGAGATACATACATAACAAGTAGAAGGTTATAATTCAAAGTAGAAAGGGAAGGGACAAAGCAGGGTAGAGCTCAAGAAATAGGGAGAGAGTGTGATTCTGGATGCAGATCCTTATTTTTATAGCCTAAGCAGAATTTAAATATCTTTCCTCAGATAGATAGTAAATGCTGGATGTGTTATAGGAAAGGAAGAGGTAACTGACAGCATGTTTTATGGGAGTGCAATGAGTTGGCGGATTTTAACAAATTCTTATATAGTACTCTGTCAGAAATAATGGGGGGAGAAAATGGCTGTACCTAAGGAAATGATTTGTTTGAGCTGGGACACAGAATCTCAATTGCCTAGATACGGCAAAGACTTATTAAGTTTAATTCTGTTGACTTCTAAAAAGGATTTACTAGAAAAATACAAATAAAAATCTAAACCATATGTATACAAAGTACTGACTAATGTGAAAGAGAGAATAGAACTGGGAGTGGGGACTTTAGAACAGCGAAGAAGAAAATTACATATAAATAAATGGAATTTGTAGGAGCAATACATACAGAATAATGTTCAGGAGGAGAAATGAGGTTTAAGGGAAGGAAGGAATTGAGCAATTTATGTAGTGTTGTACAAAATGACAGCTGTTATAAAGAAATAAAAAAAATATATATATATGATGTATAAGATATGTAAATTAAAAAGTCATTATGGTTTGTTTTCTTTTCCATTAATGTACAGTATGTGTGCCTATGTCTTAAGTGATAATTTGATAGAGATCTTTAAAAAACATTTTTGAAAGGAAGTCAGCTCTTTTAATAAATATCCAAATAGCTATTCAAGCTGGTTCTCTAAGATCTGGATTTTTATACCTAGTTAGTTCAATCTTTTTGAGAGATATGCATTGTTAAAATCCCACAGTGCTGTCTGACTTAATAAGTGACTTACTCAGAGCCATGTTTTATTTTATTATTTATTTATTTTTTTGCTTGTTTATCAAGATAGGAGACTGATCCACAGAATACATTATATCCACTTGCTCAGAGCTAGCCAGCAGATAAATGGAGACTGAAAAAATCAAACCCTCTACCCCCATGTTGAAGCTCATTAACAGCTCACAACCTTATTCTTCTGCACTAACAATGTGCAAACAATGTTTTTAGTCATTCAGAGTTAATACACCATTGCTGTTGTGTCTTTATCATCTATCTAAATGTGAAAGACTGTTATCTGTTGACTAAAATGGAGCGTTCATTTATAAAAAGCGCTGTTAAGATAAATATTCACCTTTTTTCTGTGATTGCTGACATAAAGGTTGAATTTTTTTGGATTTGATTTTACAAGTCTAACTATTAAAAACTTGCCCCCAGATTCACTAATCCACCATGCAGGACTACTCTAGTCCTGCACGGAAGTGCCAGTCTAAGAGGAGGATGGCAGCACACCATGCATATTAAGGAAGACGAGCTGCCTGAACGCCTAATGCTACACGGAGCGTGGACAAGTGCAGGGGGCGTGTCTGAGAGGAGAGCTCTCAGAATAAACACGTCCCCTGCAAAGTAGAACAGAAGAATGTGTACATAAAAGAGCGAGACCACTCATAAGTGTTCGCATATCCCCACCAACAGCCCCATGTGTTCAACAGCAACAGTACACTGAAAAAAAACATGAAGAAACCCTTGTAGTAATGTATTTAAAACTCTGAGTACAGCTAACCATAGGTGTGTGAGTTTGCCCATCACTTAGCTATGGGTAAAGCAACATAAAAGGCTGAAGAGGATAACAAGGAAGATATACCAAATGAATAACACAGCAATAGTATAGTGGTCAGAGCATCTGCCTAACAAGGAGGCATTCCCAGCTCGAGTCCCACTGCAGCACATACCATTTTCCATGTGTAATCTGTATACGAACAATTATGTACACTTTATTGCTGTATAACCTACCAAATAACATTTAAATGTGAACTGGAGTACTGCATGAAATGCACATGTGAAGAGTCAGTACCAAAATGAATACGTCATCAATAAGCAGACGTAAGCACAGATAAGTAGTAGTAAGTATATGTAAGCAATAGTAAGCGTGTGTAAGTGCGTATGGGTGGGGTGAAGCACCGCCGACACAGATCAAGCAAAGGAGATGCTAACTGCGTGTAACACACTGTGACCGGAAGTCAGCAGTGCTAACCTCTGCGCAAACCCACTCACAACCGCTTGAAAGTGCCTTAAGTACACTGTATCCAATGTCCGGTGTCATCTGTGGGTCTGTGTACACTAATGGAGTCAGTCGTAGGTATCGCAAAGCATACGTGGCACACAAGGTTGGCTGGTATGCACATGAAACACAGTACCCAGCAATACCAGTCAACATTACCAGATATGTAGCTAAAGAATTAGAGGTATATGTGTTTGTATGAATACCCATAATTATATAGATATATACCACCCCTCTCTGTAGTACAAATGTATGCAAACATAGATAGACATATAAATAAATACCCACAAATACAGATATACATATGCAGGCACCCATACATCCACATGTCATTAGATATATATACAGCAATATATATATATATATATATATATATATATATATATATATATATATATGCAGACATATACACATATATATATATATATGTATTTTATATATATATATATATATATATATATATATATATATATATATATATATATATATAAATATATATATATATATATATATATATATGTGTGTGTGTGTGTGGATATACACAGATATATACCTATGATAAGATACAGCACCTAAGAATTACATATGTTCACAGGCCATGCCAATGTAGGTGAGGGGCCCAAGCAAGAAAAGTGTAACATGTAGCATGACCCCCCCCCCCCCAGCTGGACAGAGGAAACATACAAACAAACCCACAAACAATGTAAACAATCCACTGCTCCTCAGACCACAGGCAGGATACAACCGGGGGGGACACAGTGGCCCCGTGGAGTCTAATTTTGGAAAAGAGACAGGAGCATCTCTTGCGGGACACCCCAAAAATTGTCTTGTTATAGGAGGAATCCTGTGCGATGACCTATCAAGGCGGGGTGTGTACATACCCGGAATACAAGGGTGGGAAAGCCTGATGACCCATGAGTCGAGACAACGTAAGCGATGGGTCCAGTGAAGTAGAGAGTGGGCAGTGTGTAGTGGTCTGTTTAGACCCGACCTGCTCCCAGAGTAAGGATGAGTGCTGTAGAGGAGGTGCAGGTGGGGGAACTATGGATAGGTAATTATGGGTCTAGGCATGCAGGTATTTTCTGGAGTGGGTCTATACAGACAGCCCCAGGGATGTAAGCAATAGTGTTCATTGGACCGAGGTGCCGCCCAACGAGCAGCCACATCCACTATGAGTCCCACTGCAGCACAGTCTATTTCACATGGCAAAGAATGGAATAACCAGATGTAGATGTAAATATGTAGAGGTATGTGTGTGTATCTCTACCCATAGCTACATGGAGATATACCTCTCCCTCTCCATAGTACAAATGTATACGTACAGAGAATATAATTAAATACCCACATATAGATATATATATATATATCTGTGTGTGTATGCATATATATATATATATATATATATATATATATATATATATATATATATATATATATATATGTGTGTGTGTGTGTGTGTGTGTATGCATATATATATATATATATATATATATATATATATATATATATGTGTGCATGCATATATATATATATATATATATATATATATATATATATATATATATGTGCATGCATATATATATATATGTGTATATATATATATATATATATATATATATATATATATATATATATATATATATATATATATATATATATATATATATATATATATATATATATATATATATATATATATATATATATATATATATGTATATAGATATGTAGATATATATATATATGTATATATGTGTGCAAACATACACATATATATATATATAGCTAGGATATGATACAGCAGTTAAGAATTACATATGTTCACAGGCCGTATCAATGGGGGTGAGGGGTCCAATCAACAAACGATTGATGATGATCAGAGTCAGTCCCTGTAACAATTTATCTAACCAGGCCGTGTACATACACGGACTACTAGGTTGGGCAAGCCTGATGACCCATGGGTCGAGACAAAGTACGACATGGGTCCCGAGACGTGCAGAGTGGGCAGTGTGTAGTGGTGTGGTTAGACCCCACCTGCACCCACAGTAAGGATGAGTGCTGTAGAGGAGGGGCAGGTGGGGGAATTATGGGTATGCAATTATGGGCTTAGGGATGCAGGTGTTGGCTGGTGCAGTTGTATTCGGACTGCCCCGGCGACGTAAGTAATATTACGAATTGGGCAGAGTTTCTGCCCATACCTCTCAACCTCTTAGAGCAAAACCTCTGGACAGAACCTAAACTGTTGGGGAGGACAAATAGCAACAGAAATTAAGTATTTCACTTACAGCCTTAGAAAGCTGATAGATTAATAGGTTATGCATTAGCATGACTTTTCTGAAGGATGTGGAATCTTAATCTCAAATACTTGTCTTTATTTAATGACTTCAGTTCCCAGGTCTTTGCCAGACAAGTGCAGATTGTAAGAGGAACTCACCAAAATTATGAAGCAAAACTCTGGACAGTCTGCGGAAACTGTACATTCAACAGGTATGTTTTCATCTAATGGGCAGCCATTCCCGATTTGGGTCCCACCACAGCACAGTCCAGTATACATGGCAAAGTACGGTATAACCATATGTGTTGTTGCATAACCCACGACATAACACCTAAGAACACATGGTCGCAACACCCCACTGTAGGCATGCAAGCTGATCTAATTGGCATTACAAGGTATTATTGTAGTCCTCACCCCCACCCAGGGGTGTGAGTGTCCAATGCAAACACCAAATGCAGTGTATATACACAGCTGTTGTCATAAATGACATGGCCAGCTCTGGACCTTCCCTGCAGCCGTCCTGCACATCCCTGGATAATTCCCCTACTAACTCTCCCCTTTGTGCCCCATGCACAAATTGTACCTATCGGCCCCTGTTCCATTTCAATTAATGTTTAAGGTTACACGTAGGTGACACCCTCTTCACCCACTATATTGCCAGTATCTGGAACCCACAACCCACATGTAGTATCTCAGCTGTCTCACAGGGCACATGTAAATAACACATGAAGGAACACCACAAGCACACTTGGATCAGCACAGGCTCACCACCTTGCGAAACCCTCCCCCCCATTTCACACTCTATACCACTACATCAACTAGTGAAACCGACACCTCTTGTCCTGCCACGCATACAAATCCCAACATTCGACAAACCTTCCCTATTGCTCCCCATCCAATTATTCATACAGGCTACTATACAGTTACAATGCCACCCCCACTACCTACCTACCTACTCCTTTACTATTCCCCTCTACTGTACCACACAGGTATGGAATAACTTCACCTACCCTGAATACCTGCATGTAACCTATCCAGACCGGTTAAACAGGAATCCAACTTCACCTTAAAATGACCTTTGTCAACAATCTGACCTCAAAGCAGTGACAAGTGGAGTACCACATGATTCTGTCCTGGGACCTCTCCTGTTTGGTATCTACTTCTTTGAAGTACAGGCTAAAACAGAAGGCCTCTGGCTAATGAGGTTCGCAGATGACTGCAAACTAAGAGCCATAATCAAGTCCCCAGATGATATGGACATTCTACAGAAGGGCCTTGTTGAGACAGATGCCTAGTGTCAGAGCCATGGCCTCAAGCTCAATGCCAAAATGTGCAGTGTTATCCCCTTTGGTAAAAACTCTGCACCCATGAACTACCACATAGGCAGCAATCTACTTAACACCGAATGTGTGATAAGAAACCTTGGGACCCAGGTGGACAGTAGTCTCTCCTTTGATAGTCACATCGCCACAGTAGTCAGGAAGTCCTTCTACGTGGCACACCTCATCATGAAAGGGTTCTAATCCAGGAAAAAAGAGGTAATTGTTCCCCTCTATTCAACACTCATTAGACCCATTATAGAGTACAACAGCCCTTTTGGAATGTACCTCACAAGACATCTGCAGCAGCTGGAAAGGCCACAGAAGTACCTCACAAAGAGGATTACTGGCCTCAAACAAATGCTCTACACTGACCGCCTCAAAAAACTCCAGCTTTACTCTGTAGCATATCGCCTACTCCGAGGTGATCTCTGCCTAACATATAAAGCTATGTCAAACCCAGAGCTGTTGGACATGCTATATCTAATGAAATCCCAATCCCTCTGAGCTACACGCTCTAGGGACCTAAACATTGTCACCACAATAAACAGGACATGCTGTAGGAATAGATTCCTATCCCAGAGACTTCCCATACTCTGGAACAGGCTACCCATCTATGTCAAGCAAAGTTCTTCATTATCACTCTTCAAGAAAAATCTTGATGAGTGGATGGGAAATAGGAAATACACCCCGGGGATCACGTCTGTGTCTCTGCTCGACAGTGGCACAGGAAAATAACTTTCTTGGGTGGCATAAGCCAGGGAACCTTGTTGGCTAGGCTTACATAGGCCCTTGGGCCGATAGCCTAGTACCTACCTCTATGAACAGTCATACCTGACATGTAAACCTGACCTAAGCATGGATAATACCGACATGTTAACGTAAACTAAGCATGAAGAATGGGGGACATAGCTATGTTACGTCTGTTACCCTTTATGAATGTGAACACCCCAGTATTAATTGGAATAAGTAGCTGGGGTTAATGTGGAGCTCTACTCCCCGGGCCACCACTGACAATGGACAAGTATACAGTCAGATTGTACTGGTAGACAAATGTGAACTAAATACACAACGCTGCATGTGTGTATGTGGGAGCAAGCGGGTGTAAGCCTGTTTGGCTGCGGTATGCAATTACCACAGTGATGAAGCAATGTAGAGGCTAACTCAGTGCAAGATGCCACAACCAGAGGTCAGCAATGCTGTGCTTCGTGCAAACCAGTGCATACCCACCTACAAATGTTCTACAGTGCCTTAGTCAGTCTGTAGCCAACAGCTGTTGTCGTGGCCATTAACAAAATAATCTGCACTGCCAGGTTGCAAACACCCAACCCTGCACACTATAGTTGACGTGAGTTCCACTAAGCCATGGTGGATACACATTCAGCTGCTGTGATCTCAAACACATCATCCAGCACAGTCATCCAACAGTATAGGAAATGTATATAAGTGTGTAGATTAATATCAGAACACGTGTCCATTGCTCAACCACAGTATTATGAGCAGTCTATGTGCATCACAGAACATTGCCTGTCCAATCATACTGTGAGAACAGTAGTCCTGCATAATACCGAAGGGAATAATGACATATGGTGCACACTGTGGGGGTTTGTGAGCGTGCTTCATGCACAGTATGTCACACCTGGGGCATTGGATCTGTGGAACCAGGAGATGAGGCTGGCCAGGTGTGTGAGCAAACCACTGCTACACAAAACCCTGGCAGGATGCTACCAGTAGGAGAAACAGTGTAGACTAGCTAGGTCTACTCTTGACACAACAGGTCTGTTCCTGGCAAGATGAACCAACAGTTGTGAGTCACATCGATGTCTCCACCAGTATCAAAGGAGGATCAAGGGAAGGCTGGTACATATGTGGAATAAATGGATGAAGAGCCTGCAGATGCTTGGGTCGGGACAGTATACTGGAGGAGTACCGAGATGTGCAGAGAGGGAAATGTGTGGAGGTGGGGTATGGCAGGGCTAGCAACTGGAGAATGGATGGATGCTGTGTACGTGTTGCTCAGGGGCCAGGGGAAGGGAACATGGGTATGTCATTATGGTGACATATGCAAATGAAGCAGAACAGCAATAGTGAAGTGGGCAGAGCATCCACCTAACTCGCACGCATTCCTGGTTCGAGTCCCACTGCAGCACATTCTATTTTCCATGTGAAATCCGTATGTTAACATCACTGTGCTGTATAACCTACTAAATAACTGTTAAATAAAAATAAATTAGGACAACACAGGAGGCTCAGATACAAAAAGTTTACTAGTGTACACCAGGAGGCAAAAAAACATACAGTACAAGTATAGAATTCTGTCTAATATGATACAGGAAATGGTCTTTATTTTATACTCTATACATTCAAGCTGTGCCCACCTTACTGACGTGGTCAGTCACAGGACACCTACATCACTATAGTCTACAATATTCTATTCATAAGAAAGTGCCGAGGTTATACTTTTTAAAAGTTTTCCCATGAGAATAATACAGCCTTGCAAAGCACCTGGTCAGTTATAATGTCTTTCTGTAAATGTTATTCTTTCAAGGTTTCAGTCCTGCTCGAATACAATAGTCAGTTCAGTTCTTAATACGCTTCTTTGTTCTTCTCGCAACATTACTTTTAGCAGCTGTGCTGATAATATTCACAAGGCCAACTATCTCAGAGGAAGGAAGAAAAGATTCAATGCCTTATACATTCATTTTCCTGACCCAGCAGATAATCATTAGTGAAAAACATAAGCTTGCTGAGCTGGCTACTGCCAGGGTCAGCGTTCAATCACACTGCAGCTCCAAAGCTTCAAGCAATTACATGTAAGATCATTCTTACTGCCATCTTGTAAAATAGAATAAAATGCATTACATACTATTTGCTTTTAAACTAGCATTTCATATATGTTTAAGTACACATTTTTCCAACATTTTCCCTCCTTTTAATTCTTTTTATTTTATTCAGAAACATAAACAATATCATATCATTCCCTAGCCTTTTCCTTTAAGGATTTTGAACTAGGCAAGTCATTTGTTTTATATTTCAGAAAGAATTTCATTTGGAACTAATAGATCCAACTCAATGTCTTGGTACATAGTCTCAGTTACAGATATATCAACAAATTCTCTGACTAATCTTTTCATACAGGGTATCCCGCAGCAGACACATGCTCCTAATAAGAGCAAAACAATGCAAATAGCAATCAAAATATTCATTAGGATTGAACCCCACCCACCAAATAGATTCTGGAAAAAGTTCGTCAGTGGGTTTGGGCCTGGTTCAGTCATGGCCGATACCTGCTGTATTACCTCTAGGTGATCATTGATCTCATGCTTATTATCTAGTATAAACGCACAGCATTCTTCTTTGATAAGCGCGCACGTACCACCTCTCGCCGCTAGGGTGAAGTCAGGAGCCATTCGGTTTTGCAGCATGACAGTTCTTATTGCATTCATTTCATCAGTCACAAGTTCGAGAGCAGAAAAAGTTGCATTACTCATTACTTCGAGAAGTTTTCACAGTTTTCTCAGCTCCCAGATTGATTTGACTGCTCCATAGGCAGGAAATATTCCAGCCCAGGATATGACACTGTCACTCAAGTCCATATGAGTCAATTTCTCTTTATCTTTCACGGATGGATGATCCTTCCAGCCAGCTTCGATCTTACCCACTGGATTAGCAGGTTTTTCGACTGAATTCCCAGTTCTTCGAGCTACATCTCTCACGTTTCGTATCTTACCCAGAGGTAATTCTGCAGTATGCCTTATAGCTGGAACCAGATAACCCAAAAAACAACTGCCGGACCAATTCTCAGGTAACCATTTATATGCCTTTTTCCCACAAACAAAATAACAGTTACTGATGCGGGTTAACTCTGAATGAAACATTTTCTTGTCTATAACAGACAATTGTTTATGCAACTCAGGATTTTTCAGCACATCTTTAATCGTTGTTTTCATTAAGCTCAAATATGAATCATAATTTGTGCTACAGCTAGTACTTTTATCTTTGGCCTTAATATAGCATTTATAAAATACAGTTATGTTACAGTTATTCCAACCAACTTGGAGTGTATCATTTTTATAGAAACAAACAATTCCTCTCTGTGTAATAGGTAAATACAATGCAATTTTGTCATGTGATCTCACAGAACCTGTATCAAAAAGTAAATTTTCCCAAGTCTCATTTATCCCCAAGGGGACAGCGGACATCAAAAGTCCTCCATATGCTGTCGGTATAGCAGTACAGACCCAGCAGTTTGAAACGTTCATAGTCTCTACATATACACGCTTCATGGCCAGGTATGTGTTAAAGTTTGGATGCCAGTCTATAGACAGTTCATCACATTTCATCACTTTCACTTGTGTAGTTATATGCAGGAAAAACCACAACAAAAGGAAAGTCACCACAATCATAGTTAATAGATGTATAATTAGCAAGATGGTTTATTCACTTTGTTCTTGGCCATCCTGCCCTTGTGGTGTATCAGTTACAAAATGTTTATCAAGCTGAAAGTTCTTTACCGGTTTACAGTGCGTTAGGTGGACCCAGGACGACCTCTCAGCAACCTTTACTGCAGTAGGCGTCGCCAACAGTACCTGGTATGGACCTTCCCACTTCGTACTTGTCCAATTCTTCTTTTTGATGACCTTCAATCAAACCCAGGACCCTGGGGTAAGCACCGCTTCCGGTCTCATTTGTTCTTTATCTGAAAAACAGTTCAACTGCAAAACAGTCTTATTGGTTAACAATTTCCTCATATGATTAGCTAATGAGCTGTCAGCCTCCAGCTCTGCAGGCATGAGAGCTTTCCACTGTGGCACATAATATGCCCTTCCAAATATCACTTCAAAGGGGGTCAAGCCCTTTACATTTGGAACTGTTCTCATGCTCAGTAGTGCTAAAGGCAAACAGCAAATCCAATTCTTCTGTGTCTCACTCATCAATTTTCTTAACTTATTTTTCAAAATTCCATTGTACCTTTCCACCAGTCCTGCAGACTGTGGGTGGTAAGCACAATGATTCTTCAAAGAGATCCCAAAGAATCTCCCAAGTTGCTGTATTGTCTGGTTGACAAAATGTGTCCCATTGTCACTATAGATTCTTTCCGGTATGCCAAATCTAGGAATTATTTCTTTTACTAGGGCCTTTGCCACTGTTGCTGCATCCGGATTTTTAGTTGGAAAAGCTTCTACCCATTTGGAAAACATGTCTATAATCACTAAACAGTATTTTTTCCCTTCACATTTACTCAACTCTATGAAATCCATACAGATAGTATGGAACGGATATGCTGGTGTAGGAAAACTCCCTTGCTTGGGTTTGAATGCTCCTTGTGCATGATGTTTATTACAAATATGACATGCTGCACAAAATTTTTGTGTGTAATTCGTAAACCCGTATGTTTGGAATATCCGATTTACTAATTGTACCATCCCCCCTGTTGAGACATGGCTCTGCCCATGGCTCAACAAAGCTGCATATCTAAATAAATTAGATGGCAATATTGGCTTTTTCTCCTTGGAGATGTACAGTCCATTTTCGAGGATTGTGCCTCGTCTTTCCCATTTCTGTTTCTCTGCTTTTGTAGTTAATGTCTGCATTGTTTTTAACATTTCTAAATCTAAAATCTCAGATGGTTGTAATTCCTCATCCAAAAGTAAAGTTTCTGAGTCTGAAGCTGCTTGCTTTGCAGCTGCATCAGCTCGTGCATTACCTTTTGAAATCGAATCCTGTTGTTTTGTATGAGCTACACATTTACAAATAGCTACTTTGGTAGGTAACTGAATAGAATCTAATAAATTCAAAATAAGTTGTGCATGATTAATCAGTTTACCAGTAGATGTTATCATTCCCTTATTCTTCCATTGCTGTGCAAAGACATGCACTGTAGAGAAAGCATACTGACTGTCAGTATATATGTTCACACATTTGTCTTTCGCTAGAGTGCAAGCTCGTGTCAAGGCTATCAATTCTGCTGCTTGAGCAGACAGGTTGTGCTGTAGGGGTTGGGCTTCTAAAATCTCTGTGTCTGTGACTACTGCATACCCTACTAGATTCTTCCCTGTAGGACCCTTCCTGCATGATCCGTCCACATAAAATGTCACCTCGGCATCATCCAAGGGCATATCAGTAAGATCTTGTCTGGGCAAAGTTATTTGCTCAATTTCCTGCAGGCAACTGTGTGGTGTGCCATCCACAGGAGTCGGAAGTAACGTTGATGGATTTAATGTTGTACAACGTTCAATTACCATATGAGGTTGGCTCAGCAGTATGGTCATACAAGAAAGATGTCTAGCAGGAGATAGATATGCTATTTTCTCTTGCAGTAAAATTATCGCGACTGCATGAGGCACTCTCAAAGTGAGAGGGTGGAATAACACCACTGAGGCCGAAGCCTGTACTGCCATTGCAGCTGCGACTACTGCTTGTACACAATGTGGCAATGACCGTGCCACTGGATCTAACTGCGATGAATAGTAAGCTATGGGGCGTTGCTTACTTCCATGCTGTTGCATCAGAACTGACGTCATGTATCCTTGTTTACAATCTACGGTTTGGAAAAATCTTTTGTGATAATTCGGAAGTCCTAAAACTAATGATGAAGCTATCAATTGTTTTAGTCTGCAGAAAGCTGCTTCTGCTTCAGGTGTCCATTGTAATACATCTTGTGCTGCCATTGGTGTTTTATATATTAAATCAGCCAATGGAGCAGATTCTAAAGCATAGTTCGATATCCAACTTCGACAAAAATTAGTCGTTCCCAAGAAGGACATCATTTCCTTCTTGGTTGTTGGTTTAGATGCCTGTAAAATTGCTGTTTTTCTATCTTCATCTAGTATTCTACCTTCTCTGGATATTACATATCCTAGGTATCTAACCTGTTTTCTCCAAAGTTGTAACTTGTGTTTGTTTACTTTGTGTCCTTGTGCTGCTAGAAACTTCAACAATGCTATTGTATCTTCTCTGCACTGTTGCTGGGTGGGGGCTGCTAGCAGGATGTCATCTACATAAAGTAGAATCTGACTACCCCCTGGTGGAGTAAATCCCACCAGGTTGCTAGCCATTTCTTGTGCAAATATCGTTGGACTTTCACAATATCCCTGCGGTAGCCGAGTATAGGTATATCTTTTACCCTGAAATGTAAATGCAAACCAATACTGGCTATCAGGATGTATAGGTATTGAAAAGAAAGCATTGCTTATATCTACCACAGAAAAATATTTCTGTTGTGGTTTCAAATCATTCAATAAAGTGTGTGGGTCTGGCACCGTAGGTGCTCTAGGTATTATTGCATTGTTTACGGCTTGTAAATCCTGTACCATCCGCCATTCCCCCTTTGCTTTTTTAACAGGAAATAGAGGGGTATTACATGGTGAATCCAGAGATTCTACCAGTACTCCTTCCTTGAGTAATGCTGCTATTATAGGCTTGATTCCCTGCTCTGCATCCTTCCTCAAGGGGTATTGTCTTTTTTGTGGTCTAAATGCTGATTTTGGTGTAATGGTTACTGGACCTGCTGTCCGAATAAGCCCTACATCTGATTTCCCTGTTGACCAAAGAATGTTTGGTATATCGCACAAGGCTTTTTCTTCTTCTTCTAGCAAAAATGCCAATCAGCTGTCCTCACTATGTTGTAAGTGTACAGCTGGACGTGTCTGTGTTAACCAATTCAATTTCTGTTTTTGTACTCCCTGTTCTGATAATTCTAAATCAGTTTGTTTCTCCCATCTTGTTACTTTTTCTCCCAAGTCTGCCCATTTCACATTTTTGTTCTTTGTCAAACTGACATGTGGCAGCCTATTGGATTTGTACAGTTTCATGAATTCCTGAGGTAATGAACAGCTTACTACACTGTTACCCTCAGTATCCCAATATAAAGTTCATAACACTAGTCTATTAGCCGGATTTTTGAACAATTCTTGCTCATATTCCTTGTCGGGTCCTGGCATACTACAGTAGTATAGAGTACAATGTAACAAATGCTGTTGATCAGTGTCAAGGGAGGGGACTTTGCTGATGGCTACGTTCATCAGTTCTTTGGTCACTGCCCCTGGACCAGTCGTAACTAGATCCTGGCTGTACCAATAATAAGCCTCACCCTCCGATCGCACCACAAAAGTATCCATTTGTCTTTGTGCTTCCATACCCTGCATAGTAGGAACTACTGTTATGCCAAATATCTGCATTAGGTCTCTTCCCAGTAAGTTTACTGGACATTTTGCAGAAACTACAATTTTACTTTTCTGGGTCATACCTGAAACAGGGTCAGTTATTGCTATATCATGGGAGAGTGGTTCCCTGTATAGCTGTCCATTTGCTGCTTTTACTAATATGTAGTCAGGTGATTCAGAGTGTTCTGGTAACTTTGAAGGGTGTATCAAAGTTCGTGACGCTCCTGAGTCACACAAGAATTTCACTTCCCTACCTTCCACCAGAAGTGTAACTTCTGGTTTGGTGTCTGCCAAATAGAGCTCCAGGCTCAATAATGCTAAATCTAAAACTTCACTTTCTTCATCCTCTACATCTGCTTGCACTTCCTCTGTTCCTTCCACTACATTTACATTTGCTTTTTGTCTATTAACTTTTCCTGATGATTCTTGATTGTCATCACTATCATATAGTCAGTCCTCATCACCTTTATCTTTATCTTCTGTAGTCGCCTCTTTGTTTAGCCTACAATCCCTTGCTAAATGTCCTTTTTTACCGCACTTAAAGCATTCACCTTTCTTTTTTCTCTCTTCAAAGTCTTCTGACCTCTTGTCAGATTGTTTGTTACCCTGGGTATTTTTCTTACCCTTTTTACTTGACTGTACTACAAAAACTTCTGCTCAGTCTTCAGCTGTGAAGACCTGTGTTTTCTTTTTCTTTTTACTATTAAAATGTCTTTCAGCATGCCTAGCATACTCAAGTAAGGCTTGTAGTCTACTTGTTCGGTGATCTATCATATGCTTTGTAATAAAGCTACTGATAGGGGCAATGCAACCTTTCAAAAATGCATTTTTCAGTTGTTGTTCATATGCACTATCATTTGTCTGATTTTCAGGAATAGTCATACCACTATGGTTATTGAAACATTCCAATAATCTACCATAGTACCCATCTACAGTTTCATTATCTTGTTGTATGCATTGATTAATGCAAGTCCAATCCACTCTAGGTTTCCATTTCTCAGAGATTCGGTCTGTAAGACCTTTCACTCTGGTGTCTAACTCTGCGTCACTATGTAGGAGTAGCTTAAGTTGTGCGTCACGAGCGTTCCAGGTGCCACAAATCATGTGCCAGTCTGGACCTATAATTTGTCTAACTACCTTCTCTACTTCTTCCCCATTTAAATGGTAACTCAGTCTCATACCTTGTAAATCTTGAATAAACTTTTTATGATTAATTTTCGGGTGAGGGATTCCCTCTGTAGCTTTCCAAATGTCTTCTGGTGTCCATGGTCTATACACTAGGAGAGTTGGGTCCTGTCCTTCCTGTCCTGCCTGAGGGTTTGGGACCTCGACTAGTGGACAGATTTCTTCGCTCTTTTCTAGTGAGTCTCTCCCTATTTGATATAAATCTGTGTCCCTAAGTGTTTTACGTGTCCGGGACCTAGTTTCAATAGGTTCTCTAATGAATGTTTTTTTTAGTGCCCCTGCAACTTCAGGATAACGTGGAGGAGGACTGGTCTGTCCTCCTGCTTCATATCCTAAAAAGGGTATTGGAGGGGGTGGAGGGGGAGGGGCCGTCGCTATTACTGTATTATTATCCTCTTTGTCTAAAAATAATGCCTTCGCATTTTTAACTTTTTGTTCCCTTCGGTTCACTTCCTCAATCCACCTGTGTGCCTGAGGAATGCCCAACTGTCATTGTTTTTTTGCCTGACCTTCTGCGTCAGATTTAAGCTGTTTTAAAAGTTTAACTAACGAAATTTTGTTTAGTTTACCATCAAATTCGTATTTGTTAACCCATTTTGTGTAATACCTTATATTATCTGCTCACTGTAATTGCATATATTTCGCGTCATCAGTTAGGGGCGGATCTCGCGATTTTTTAGTGCACTGATTTCCCATGTCTAAAGACTGTTACGTAACCCTTTTTCTTACCACGTGGTATCTTAGTTCCTTACACAGTTTATCTAGAATAACTGCCTACCTTATTCTGTTTCCCTGATCTATGACAAAATATACAGTAATTTCTTATGTCCCTGATCTGCACAACAAATCTATGACAATAGCATTTACTGTAACCTAGTCCCTGATCTAAAACAGAAAAAAGACAAAAATCTTCCTACCTGAGCCTCTTGGGTCCACCAGTTCGAGACCGCTCTTCGGCCACAGATCAGAAAAGTGGCCAGCCTCTCAAAACGACAATTCAGTCGGAGGTCTTTGTGCTTCAAGAAGAACCATTTCGGTAGCTTCTCCTGCGCAGTATTCGACCACCGGTAGACTCTGATCTGCAGCTGTTGAGGGCTTCCGGTCAAAAGTAGGACCAAACTGTTAAATAAAAATAAATTAGGACAACACAGGAGGCTCATATACAAAAAGTTTACTAGTGTACACCAGGAGGCAAAAAAACATACAGTACAAGTATAGAATTCTGTCTAACATGATACAGGAAATGGTCTTAAGTGCCGAGGTTATAGTTTTTAAACTTTTTCCCATGAGAATAATACAGCCTTGCAAAACACCTGGTCAGTTATAATGTCTTTCTGTAAATGTTATTCTTTCAAGGTTTCAGTCCTGCTCGAATACAATAGTCAGTTCAGTTCTTAATACGCTTCTTTGTTCTTCTCGCAACATTACTTTTAGCAGCTGTGCTGATAATATTCACAAGGCCAACTATCTCAGAGGAAGGAAGAAAAGATTCAATGCCTTATGCATTCATTTTCCTGACCCAGCAGATAATCATTAGTGAAAAACATAAGCTTGCTGAGCTGGCTACTGCCAGGGTCAGAGTTCAATCACACTGCAGCTCCAAAGCTTCAAGCAATTACATGTAAGATCATTCTTACTGCCATCTTGTAAAATAGAATAAAATGCATTACATACTATTTGCTTTTAAACTAGCATTTCATATATGTTTAAGTACACATTTTTCTAACAATAACATTTATATTTGCACAGGAGTATTGCCTTAAATGCACATGTGAAGTGTCATAATGACTAAGGCACTAGTAAGCAGGTGTAAGTACAAAACAGCAGTAGTAAGCATGGACAAGCAGTTGTAAGCGTGTGTATGTGTATTTACATGGAGGTAAACATTGCCTACATAGATTAAGCAAAGTAGATGCTAGCTGAGTGTAAGGAAACGCAACTGGAGGTTAACATTGCTTAGTTCTGTGAAAACCTGCGCACACCCACGTACAACCGCTCAAATGAACCTTACTCACTCTGTATACGATAGCCGGTGTTCTGCCCAGCAACCAAATATACAGCCTCTGCAAGGCCCAAACCCAGGACCCTGCACATCATACACTACGTGATTTAACAGCAAACCATGACAGATGTAAATACCCACTTATTTCACATACATATCGTCCAGCACAATCAGTCAACAGCACAGGAAATGTAGTAATATCACACCACGCAACCTCTTAATGCATGAATCCCGGACATAGTGCGCCATAATGTGGGTACAGATAGGGATATCTGTCATATATTACTCTAATACACTTAAAACATTGCAAGTTCCACAGTGATATGTAGTAGAACACATATAATGAAGGAGATGATAAGTCTGAAACATGAACATGTCAGCACAAATGAATGATCTCAGTCCTAAGGTCATCCATGTCAACTGCCAAGAGAATGAGGTATAGGCCACAAATATAAGGTGAACATGTATGAACATATGGACAGATATACATCTGTAAATGTAGACAGACAGCTATAGGTATATATATATATGTGTATGTATGACTCACAAATAAGCATATAACAGCAATTGTGCATAGATAAATATGTTCACTGTGTATATATCCATATATATATATATATATATATATATATATATATATATATATATATATATATATATATATATATATATATATATAGATATATATATATATATATCTACATACATAGACATATATATATATATATATATATATATATATATATATATATATATATATATATATATATATATATGTATAAATACATATACATACCTAGAACTATATCAATGTCCAGTTCTATCCCTCTATATATGGGGGTTTCACATATATAATTATGCATATATATATATATATATATATATATATATATATATATATATGTACATATATATATATATATATATATATATATATATATATATATATATATATATATATATACATATATTGGAGCGCTACAGAATCCTGAAATCCCAAAATCCTGAAGCCCAAAATCCTGCAACCAAAATCATGAAAGTTCAAAATCCTGAAAACTCAAAATCCTGAAAACACACAGAATGCCAACACTTACTATATTCCAGCACAAGTACATACAGAAACATATTATCCTTTAAGTATATGCAGAGGGGCAAGCTCCCCACACCCCCTGCTACTTAAATATATCAACTCCAAGATTGCACTTAGTGTACTGAAGTTGGTACAGATAAACATGTGTATATGATTTCCACATGAGAACAGACTCCTGGCCCACTCCGTGCAAAAAAACAGACCATGAGCACATTTAATGGGGGTGGGGGCACAAATGAGGGACACCTGGTAATTACTGCTATGTAACCCTCCCCAGCCCTAACGGATATGCTGTGGAATCCAATATTCAGCACATGCAGTACTTGACGTCAGGACCCTCCACAACACAGCTATAGTAATTCAAGTCACCTGTACATGTCTGGGCAATATCTGTAACATATCATGCAGAAAAGCCATTGTACCACAATGAATGTACAATGTTGAAGGGTACACATTACAACGGTACAGATATGCACACACATCTATACATTGACAATCATGTGCAGGTAGATATATATATATATATATATATATATATATATATATATATATATATATATATATATATATATATATATATATGATAAGATATATGAGATATATGGGTACTTACACATATACACAGACAAAGGGTATTAGTAGCAATACATATGTAGATGTAGTTTGGACGTACTGGGTCAAATGTATATCCCTCAGCCACAAACCCTGTAACTGGTACCTGTGACATGTGTAGTGTGGCAACTAGCCCCACAAAGGGAATACTTACATTACACATATACCCACTCACAATTCAAAGGACATGACACGACACACAGGTATGTATACACAGACAACCTTTATTTGTGTACCATACAATAACGTATGCCATTACTGACAGCACATAGAATTTGGTGTATATAACCAGTGATGGACGCAAGGCCCACACAAAACAGTAAATGCAGACAGTGTGGATATATAACATACTATGGTGCCCAGGCCAAGCCCTTCAATTCGTACAACAGTAGACAAAGGATTTGCCTGCAAGATAAATAACAATCAACAATATCAGATGTAGTTCAGCAGCCTCCAATTACACCCTGTAGTCAAGCCCTAGGGGGACATTTATTACTTGTGGTAATGTCTATGTATCTGTCACATGTATGGACCCAGGCCAACAAATGTTGTGGGAGTCCACGTTATGACTGGGATGATAGAAGGAATGCTAGCAGTAATTAATGATAGGCCATTACCTAACAACCCCAACCATATCACAGCAGGACAAAGCCTGCCATATATGTGGAGGACAAAGGCAGGAACACAGGGCCATACTCGCACTATTACTGTTACACACCCTGGAACTTGCTGGTGTTACAGGATGTGTTGCAACATACCCTTATCCAGGAATAAGACATCAGGAGCACAAATAGATGTAGCCATGTACAGCACGTAACACACACACTGCCAGTGTAATATCCAACACAGGACCTGTGTGGTGGACAGACAATACATGATAGGCACACCTCTGTCCAGATAGAGGATAGGCCCACAGTAGTGAGCTATGCAAACAGACTGCATTCCAAGGTAAACTAGTATGTACACACGCACACCCTGTAACACCAGTACTATACAGAGCATAACACCACTCTACTCACAATCTGTATGTCCTGATCCTCCTACATATATGTGGCTGCCCTAAGTGTGCAGGTTCTCCTGTAAGAGGTATTGCTACCTGCTGTCTGTAACACTGATGCCCACACACAGGAAGGATGTCCATCACACAGGGAATGTACAGGGAATATGCCCACATGATGTAGGGATTCATAGTGGGTGGTTGCCATGACAGTGGTAATTGAAAGTACTACACATGTGTACTCAGATATATATATATATATATATATATATATATATATATATATATATATATATATATATATATATATATATATATATATACATATATATATAGATATATAGATATATAGATATATAGATACATATGGCTATCTGGATAATTACATGTCCATATATTTCCACCATATGTCCTGGACATGGAGTGTAGCCCTACCCCAGCCCCTATAGTCCCAAAGTTATAGTGCAAGGGGATGCCAGGTATGTATAGCAGGTATATTAATAGACTATTGCTACTGTCATTGGGATTGTCTTCACAGACATGGTGTGTGTGGAAGGTGACATCTGCTCATAACATGTGTGCCATTGCCTACTGACAGACATCCTAAAGATATCATTGTACAGTACCTGCATATATAGCAGGCTCGACAGCCATGTCACAGCACAGGGTAGGATACACCTGTGTGACAGTGCATAACCACAACCAATGTGAACACAGCCACAGCCACATATGGTACGCTAGCATAATAGTACAGTATATGGACTATCTGTTCTACACCATCCTCATATGTGCCACTCACAGAATGAACCTACATATACTGGGCTGCTACACAGTTTGGTCTGATGACTGTCTGTGGTATGGAACATGCGTGTGTATGGCCCTACAAACTTGTATGGTAAAACGGTACCGTACAATGTGGCAGCATATAACATCAGATAGAAGGGGAGTTAGAACAATGACATCTACCACAGTCTGTACACTGGCCAAAGTACATATTAACAATACACACACTGCCAACATTCACCATCACTACACAGACCTCAGTACTGTATAAACATCCACAGAATGTTCAGGTTATGGCATGAAATGTAACACCTAATGTACATGACGTGTAGCAATCTGATATATCACTAGCTTGTTATCAGATATGATGACACTATTTATGGTGTACAGCACATATGCACCACTTCATGCATGACATATGTACAAAGGTTGACAGAGGTGTGGCTGACAGCACATACACAGGGCCAGTATAGACATGTTGCTGTGATACCCTCATAAATCTGCCATTGTAACTGGGTTTGTTGCAACATATGTCCAATGAGGGATATGTAGTCAGTAACTGTCATGGCCTTCACCATCACACTACCTTCTGCATTCCACAGATAGATGCATCATGGCTAACACATGAAACCAAAGGCACAACACTGCCCAGTCTGCAGATGACCCTGCAGATGGGGATTCCTCATATACATGGAACTGACATGGCAGGTATTGCGACATGTACGACAGGCATATCCAGACAAAACTGTTAAACCAACATTACTCCATATGCAGTATAGCAGCACTTACAGTCTGTAGTCAGGTCAAGCACATCCCCCTCCTGTTTGATGCCCTCTTTCCACAGTGTATGTTGTTAGAGGTAAATCCCCAACCCATCTGAGATGCTGTTTGCCAAATGACAGTTCTAGTTCCTGCTCACAGTAACAGACAAGGACCAACACCACCATGATGTTCCCAGGTATTGGAGTGCGTTTCCATGCAATTGGCTATGGGAATGTTACCACAGCTATTCCACATGCAATCAGCTAGGGGAGGCTGCAATTCATGCAGAAGCCATCAGTTGATCATGAGCATCACTTAAAATACATATGCTGCTGCCTAAGCAAAGCATGTGTGGGCCTCCACATCCACTAGAGAGGGAGTGGGGGAGGCAGACAGAGGCAAATACATGTCAGGGAGGGGTGGGAGGATAAAACTGAAGCATGTTTGTGTCACATGCCTACCAGCACAGGGTATCAAACTCCAACAGCTATGTAGTGCTGTCACAGTTCAATACAGTTACTGGATGCGCCACATGGGTCATCTGGTAGGGAGCACTCAGAGCATATATGTGATGGTGAGTGACATCTGCAACAGGATTATGGTAGATATACAGTAGTGACATACACATGCCTGTCTGCATGAACAGGTGCCAGCATTAACACAGGAACACTCACACAGGGATGCACACACATTAACACACTTGGCTGGGCCAGGAGTGCAACTCATCACTAGTTGGATTGCCACAACACATCAATGTGCAGGGAATACATGCACCACATGGGTCATATGTAGGTCATATGGGCAGTGAGTATGAGGGGGTGTCAGATATCAGACATCATGCTTCACTGTGCCCTGGGGGGTGTAGTGCATGTGGATGTGGACATACACACCATACAACACACACACGAGCAGAGTGCCAGTTCTGATATGCATGGGTGCATGTCTGCATGGGTGTGTGGTGGTCAACAGTGCCAGCAGGATATACAAGGGTAGGTGATGGGTATACCTTGGCATCAGGCCAGATGACAATGGTCTGTATTGTGGCTCAGGCCTGTAGCTTCTGCATTTGCCCACACAGGTGGATATTGCATCCATCATCTAGTCACCTGGGTGACTATTGTGTGTGGTCAGTGCTGTGCATCACTTGCCATGTATGTGTACAGTGACATGTGGAACTGTACCTGGGGTGTATGGCCCATGCTGTGAACACAGCTTATCATCAGATGTGCCAGTGTTGCCCACCTGTGGTAGGGACTGGTAATGGTCAGCTGGTTAACCCTGCACCTACATTGATAGCATGCTGACAGCATTCCCTGATGTCAGTGTCATCTGTCCATACAGGACATGTTTTCAGGCATGGGATGTCTGTTGTGACTCACATCTGAAGGCACAGTGGGGTTGCTAACTGTGATTGGCTGGCCTTGATGTCACATATATGGGTATGGCTTTGCACCCCAGCCTCTCAGCTATTTACTTCTGTTATCCCTGTATGGTTGACATTGTGATATATAGTAGGGCCACAATAAATGAAATAGCAAAACCCCTCCACATTACCCACAGGTGTCACACACTCACAACCACCTCTACACAGGATATGAGTTACACATGCACACACACACACCTGTCATATCTGGGAGTAGAACCCTACCTAACTAGTTTACTACACTACACAGTTATAGTATGTGCCACGGACATTACTGAAGTACATCTTCCCCAAAGGTGTATTTCACAATTAATGACATCAGCAGGATTACCAAAGTAGGGCATTTATAATGTACTGCGAGTGGGTAGCCTATAATGCATTGCTCCATACACAGACACTGAAACACACACAAAACATTCAGAACTGCCATGGATGGAGATGGAACCCTACCACCATTCTAAATCACACTACAGCAATACGCAGTTACAGGACACACTACGGCGATTACTGGGCTGTCACTTTCCCAATGTGAGTAGCCTAAAAAGCATTGCTTGCTACTTAGTCAGACACACACACAGATTCACACACCAACACACAGTTGCCAGGTCCGGGGTTTGAACACTAACCTAACTAGTTTATCACACTACAGCAGTACGCAGTTACAGAATGTGCTACGGTGATTACTGGGCTATCACATTCCCAGAGGTGTATTTCTAGGTGAGTGACATCAGCAGCCTTGCCAAAGTAGAGTATATGTATTGTACAGAGTGTGAGTAGCCTAAAAAGCATTGCTCTCTACTCAGTCAGACACGCACATACACAGTTGCCAGGGCTGGGGTTTGAACCCCTACCTAACTGGTTTATCACACTACAGGAGTATGCAGTTACAGAACACACTACAGCGATTACTGGGCTATCATTTTTCCAGAGGTGTATTTCTAGATGAGTGACATCAGCAGCCTTGCCAAAGTAGAGTATATGTATTGTACAGAGTTTGAGTAGCCTATACAGCATTGCTCTCTCCTCAGTCAGACCCACACACACACACACACAACCACAGTTGCTAGGTCTGGGGCTCGAACACCTACCTAACTAGTGTATCACACTACAGCAGTATGCAGTTACAGAACACACTACGGCAATTACTGGGCTATTACTTTCACAGATGTGTATTTCTAGGTGAGTGACATCAGCAGCCTAGCCAAAGTAGAGTATATGTATTGTATGATGTGTAAGTAGCCTAAAAAGTATTGTTCTCTACACATTCAGAGACAGACACAAACATACAATCACACAATTGACAGGTCTGGGGTTAGTACTACTACCTAACTAGTCAGTCATGACAGCAGTATGCAGTTATGGAATGCGCCATGCATATTACTGAGCTATAGCTCTCCCAAAGGTGTAATTCACATTGGATGACTTCAGCAGGTTTGTCATACTACTGCTATGGAGAGGGCGGTGTGTGCATGGGCCATAACCCATTCATACAGGGGTTGACATGCCACATGCGGGCACACATGGGGTCATTTGTCACAGGTATATGTACGCAGCTAATAGATGGCTACTTCCTTGTACAGTCTTGTTGCACATAGTCTGTCATGCTGACAGGCACTGGTGGCTAGTATCTGCAGTGGGTTACATCTGCACCTCATGTGTTGGGGGCCCTTTGGCTGTTTGCCAGTTGGGACAGGCCTGCATGGCTCCTTGTCACGGTCACCCTCTTCCACACATCTATGCCCGTGTACCTGTGACTTATTATAGTGTGTTGTCCTTACATATTTGTCTGTATTCCTATCCACTGTGTGTGCAAGGCAGGAGTGGTGCATACTGACATGTCTGCACTGAGAACTGCGACTGCCAGATATGTCTGGTCCACTGGTGTTTGCAGACATGGCCTTCATGTGTTTGTGTGAGCATGCTCAGTATGACCTCTCAGTATGCTGTTAACTGACATTGACTGACATTGCCTTCATTCCTCTAAGTGTGTGAGCATGCCCAGTATGGCCATCTGTGTCGCATGTGTGGATCGCTTCCAGGTAGTTTGTACTGCGGTGCTGACCTTTGTGTTGTACATCGACAGGTAGCATGCTGTGTCTACAGGGTATCCATCGGTCATTTGATAATGACTGTTGCTACATTTATGCATAGCGGTGGGGGACACCTGACTGTTTCTACTATTCTACACAGGAGTGGGGGGGCACAACTGACTGTTACTATAAGTGTATTTTGGATGGGGGGGGCGCACCTGACCCTTGCACACATTTGCTAGGACTGTACTGGTATGTCAGGTGCTCCATTTCAGTCTGTAGTCTTACCTATCTTGCTGGCTAGAGGCTTACCAGTGTACTACAGATCCTAGCTTTGTTTACCTACATATTAGTTTCTGACTTCCTAGCCTTCACAACTTACATCCGACTGCCTGACCTGCTGTGGTCTGTCTGTGTAGGCCTGGGGGAGGGGTTACCAATAGAGCACATTCAGAGGCCATAGTACAGCTTTGTTTGTGTTTGTCTTCACCTGTCCTGCTGGCTGAGACTGTTGTTGGGTATGTGAACCTTCCTGACTGGCATGTGTGGCTCTTATGGACACCCATGTTGCTCAGGCCATTTCCTGCAGTGGGATTTGTCACCCTGTGTAGTACTGGCTACTATGGTGACTCCAGTATGTATTACAGATGTCATGATGTGACTATGGGTGTCTACTGTCTGCTGCCTTGACATTCAGCCACCCAGTTCCCTTGCATGGTCACATCCATATCATAGCTACAGCTAAAAACACATTCTACTCCATTTTGGCAATTGATAGGTTGATTGACTTACCTTGAGGGTGTGCCGGACTTGAGGATGATGCTGGAGGGCTGCCTATGTCGGATGCACATAGTACACTCCCTATACATGGTTGGGCACAGGTAGTGTCATGTTTGGCATCCCTTTTACTGTCTGTGCGAGTCAGAGAGAGGTGTTATTCCCTGGGTCCCTACTGTGTCAGTGCATATGCTATGCGTTGCCTCTTTGCTAAGGCCAGGGCATACTGGGCACGCCCTCTTATGCCTACTGGGGCAGGCTTGGGTTGTTCCTCCTCCGAGTCACTCTGTGCCTGTACAGGCCTCGGCATTGGTGGGGGGCTGTCTGGCCCTGCCCCATGCTGTTCCTGCTGCAGCTGTTTCTGCAGGATCATATTTTGTAGCATAACACATACCATAACAATTTGGCTACATGTGGCTGGTCAATACAGCAGGGCTCCACCGGATGTGTCAAGACACTGGAACCATAACCTGAGCATCCCAAACACACACTCTATTATATGCCTGGCCTGTGCCTCATTATGGCGTTGTTGTTCAGGTGTGCGTGCATTTCTGATGGGTGTCATCAGCCACGGCTCCAGTCGGTACCCAACATCCCCCACTAGGTGACCGTAGGGGATGTCCACATCAGCAAATTTGTGGTACAGCTGCATCAATTGCTATATGTGTGAATCATCATAGCTTCCAGGGCAGCCAGCGCACACATTCATTATAATGCCCTGGGCATCACATACAACCTGGCAGCTGATGGAGGGGATGCCCCTGCAGTTGATGTAGGCCCTACCCTGCTCACCGGTGGTGCTTTGATGCATAAGTGCATGCAGTCTATAGCACCCACTATCCCAGGGTGGTTTGCTATTTGGTGGAAGAGATGCATATTGCTGGTCAACACCTCTTGTGTGTTGAGGAAATATATGTGCTCACTGGCATGTTCTGACATGGCATCCAGGCATACCTCTCAACCTGGAAACATCAAAAATCTGGACAAGGCCCATGAAAAATAGGTACAAATCTGTACGCTGATTAACGTAAAAATTGCAAACATAATTATGCAACCCCACCCACTCCAATGGAATTGTGGGATACCAACTTCCAAATGCAAATTGAAGAACAGACAACCAAAATATGGCACCAGAGTCCCCCCACAACCATTCTAATGTCCCATTACCTGGCTAATTCACCCCATTTATCATAAACAATAATGTGTGCATACTGCTTTACTTCTACAATGATTATTTGGATTTTATTTTTACATTTTATAGCACAATGCACAAACACTAATAGATATCTGGTAAACAAAGCAATACTGTCTCACAATGAAAATCTCTGCCCTTGAAACTCACATTCATTGAAACAGCATTGAAACCCACACCACATCCAAAGAGAATGCATCTGTCCAGTGGTGGATAAAGATTACCTTTGGGCTGTTTTCAAATCATAGGCTCTTTGCACACAAAACAAAAAACATACATGCATTCTTTGATACACCTTCCTGATTTTATTAAATTATATTCCTATACAGCACACTTGTTAGACCTAAGTTAGAGAGCATTTTAAATTTATTGTCTGAACATTTTTCCAGTAGGCAATGAAACAAAATGCATGAACCAATAATGACAAAACTGTCCAGTTCAGAACATTTCCATCATAAAAGTCTACTTACACATGCACACACACACACACACACACACACACACACACACACACACACACACACACACACACACACACACACACGTGCGCGCACACACGCACACACACATGCATACACACAAAAGTACACAAGATAAAAAAAGGATAAATGCTAAATAAATTTCTTTCTTTCCATGTACTCTCATCAGCTTGTCAGGAAGCACGTTAACTTGTATAATTTAGTTTTCATTTTATGTACCTCTACTCTAGTCTGCATGCTTTATCAGTTCCAATTATTATACACTTGTTTCCTTACAAAGAACATTATTCACTATAAATACTTTCTTACCTGTGCAAAACATCCCTGATTTTCTCTCATAATGCACACTATTTTTGCACAGAGATTTCATTCACATGGATTAAATATTGAAAAAAATGTTTTAACTGCTACAAACAAGCCAAACAGCAGTACATACTCCTATACCTCAATAACTGTTTCTAACTCTATTTCATACAGAAAACACTCCAAAACCTGCTTCTCTATCGCTTCCCTAAATTACTGGAGCAGTATCTGGAAAACCTAATAATAACTCAAGCAGCAGTCGTTTCATGGGCTCATAGGCTCATAGGTAGGTACTAGGCTATTAGCCCTGGGGCCTATATAAGCCTAGCCAAAAGGTTCCCCTGGCTTTCACCACCCAAGAAAATTATTTTCCTGTGCCCCTGTCAAGCAGTGCCACAGAAGCGATCCCTGTGGTGAATTTTCTATTTCCCATCCAGTCGTCAAGATTTTTCTTAAAGAGTGTCACTGTTTTTTCTTGGTGTCTCTAACTTGCTTTATCAACTCATTAATACCATCTCCAAAAAGCTGATCAGCCTTAAAAGGAAGATTCAGCATGTGTTTTTTCAACCCTGTGGATCTTTCTAAGTTGCATAATCATAATGCCCTCCTGGCTGTGGTCTGAGCAACTGAAGCAAATACTGCTGCCTTCACAATATTGTGTATAGCATCAGATAGAAACTTGGCACTAGACTGAAGCAAAGAACTGTTATTCTCTTTTAAATCTTCAAGCAAAGCTTAAGAAAACTGGTCTAACCAAGACATGAGTGCCTGAGCAACATAAGATCATGCAGCAGAAGCAGCTGTAATGATTTGCCCAAATACAGTAAAAGCTCTCTGAGAAGCATAATCAATTCTACGTTCCACACCATCTTTAGGAACAATCTCTCCCTGTTGAGTTACTACACTGCTCTTTACAAAGTCACCAACCACTGAATCAACAGTAGGAGAAGCACCCCACGTCTTTGTCCATTCTCTAGGGAAAGCATACAGTTTCCTGCGATGACCAGACATAGACCACTTCTTAGCCGCATTTCTCCATTCATTCTTAATGAGTGACTCAAACTCTTCAATTGGGGGGAAAATCAACCCAAGTTGGTATTTTTTCAGAAGCATTAGCATCATCTGGTTTTACCTGAGGTTTGACAGCAGTCAAGTTTAATACTTGACAAACACTGTCAATAAGCAGCCTCGCTCATATTAAACAAAAATCTATCATGAGGTGTTATTTCCAAACCAACATCTGCACCCCTTCCTACCCTGCATCTTTTGTTTATTTGAACTTTTCTCATCCATTTCCTGGGCCTCTGTCTCCACTGCCCCTACTTCTACTTCCATAGCAGTCTCCTCTCCTAACTGTTCTTCAGCAGTGTCCCCCTCAAGTGGGATTGTATCCCCTGACTGTGCATCTTCCTCTACAGACTTCAACCCAACATCTCCCTCATGGGTCGAATATGCCATCTTAATCCCCTAATAATAAAACAAAATGCAAAAATTAATTAATACAACCTACAATCAAACCTGATACAGGAGTGAACAGCAAAATAATTTTTAACAATAACTAAACAACCAATATGCTAACTACAGCACTGACATCAAATCAACAAGCACGTGCTCTCTGTGCCAGTAATTAAAGCATTCACTAAATACAACAACCCAATAACTGCATGTCCGATTTAGAGAGATTTATTCTAAGCATTAGTAGAGCACATTACCCAACAAAACTATATAATAGTAATTAAGAGCTGTTCACACATTGGAGCTAAACGGTTCCTCCATAGAGAAAAGCAAATTTACAAAGCGTCCGACTAGGAAACCATCCAGAATTTACACAGAACTTTCAAAAATCCTAGACACCATGTGTTATAATCTTAGAGTCTTCAGATTTTAAGGAACCATAATGAGATCAATGACCGACTGTAGACAAAACACAATCACAGACTCAGCTATTCCAACATGGAATGAGACTCCTGGTTCACATGGTCCTCTGAAATACACAACTTACGACCGCATTCACTCTCACACTCTCTTCTGATCCCACTCACATACCCACTTTCTCATTCATACACGTATTCACTCACACACTCTCGTCCGATCTCTCTCACTTACCCACTTTCTCATTCATACACGCATTCACTCGCGCATACTCTTCCGATCTCTCTCACTTACCCACTTTCTCATTCATGCACGCATTCACTCACCCACTATCTTCCGATCTCTTTCACACACACCTGCTACTACCAAATCATTTCCACACAGCTACTCCCTCAGAGATTGCTGAAACCCTCAGTGCAAATTAAACAGCTACAGCTACCTACTTTAATGTTTCTGTTCATTCGCTCATGGCTTGCTACCTCTGCAGCAGCTACCCAGAATGTCAGTGTACTGCAGTCCCCACAATTCTTAATGTGAATGGCTTGGCTGGAGCAGCCATTCTCTGTTTGCAGACCCACTATTTTCCATTTGCAGAAACCAGAAATACAATTATTCCTGCTTGACTGAAACAGCTGGAAATGCATGCACGTGAGCCCTTGAGCTCAATTCCGACAGGCTGGTAGGCCGTTTTATGGAGCTGATGTCATCATGCACATGATGACGTCAGCTCAAAAAGCTGAGGGGAAAAAAATTAAAATAAAAAGCCGGGAAATTTGGGAATTAAGGGGTGCCACTCGGTAATCATGGCACCCTATTATTTGAACCCCAAAACTCGGTAAAAACTGAGTAATTCGGTATGGTTGGGAGGTATGCATCCAGAAACTGGTGAAATACTCTGTATGCTGATGCCTGTGAGATGCCCATAATATCCCTAGTTGTGCTTTGAGAGATACCTGTGGCTAGTATACCTCGGCCTACACATACCTTGGTATCCACTGGGATGGGTTCCCCTCAGCCAGTGTGGTGTCAGGTGTGGCCTGCACAGCTCAACGATTTCCTGTAGGAGGTCTCTGTCTACCCTATAGCGCTCCACTATCTCCAGCTCATGTAGCCCCTGGTAGGTTACCCTGGGTCTGTACACTCTTCTCTGTCTCCTCACTGTGGGTTGTTCGGCAGCATTCACATCCTCACCACCCTCAGCCTCTTGCACATGTTGTTCTATGTTGCCTGCTGCAACCCTTCTCATTTTGTAGGTTTGTTTGTTAAAATATCCCCGCTTGTATACACCAGTGGTGAGAGTGTGGAAATACCAGGGGGGAAGGTGTTTGCTTGGTTTATAGTGGTAGGCTGGGCTGGTCTGATGCCTGTGTAATTAGTTGATTCTGATACATTTCACCTGGCAGCCTCCTGTTTAAGCCTGTGTGCGCGCCACTCAAACAGAGTGCTCAAATGTGCACAGAGCTGCTATTTCCTGGTTTAACTTCCTTTTTCTTTCTGTGAAACCTGGTGCACAGTGTGCACACCCACTTACACTTTGTAAGGAGTGCTAGACAGCTTGGACACACCTCTAGCTTAGCTGTGCTAAGCTAGGAGCAGTCCCGAGCCACAGGGCTCCAATCCACATACAGTATGCCTGACATCCCCCCAATGATGTCACCTATATCCTAGTCTTGCACCTAGCTAGTTATACTCTTACACTCTTGGGACCTGCCTCACACCCTGGGGAAATCTGGGATTCACTCTCCTTCCCCTCATTTGCATAGGATTGCCTGCTAATGCATAGTTACATGTCCCACACTGAGACTCCCCCCATAGCAATCATTACTCACTGGCCAGGTTGTCTTATGCTTGCCATTGACTTGCATGGCAGAATACTGCTTTTAGTGAGAATGCTTATTTTAGGTTTGTTTTATTATTTTCCCCCCAATCCCATTTGCACGCGGCTGCCCTATGCTTAAACAGGCAAGATCGTCAAAAAAAAAATAATTTTTTTTTTTTTATTATTTGCACACTTTGCAATGCCAATGGCCTTCTACTTGGCCATTGGCATGCTTCATCAATGATATGCAGCCTTTATTTGGAGCTGTCATAGCTCCGTTTTGTAGTTTGCAGAAATGTACTTGGTTACTAACCGAGTACATTTCTGCAGACTGCACTCATCCTGCCCTGACAGCTGCCTGCTTCCTGGATCGCAAATTGCCCTCATTTGCATGGTTTTCACCTGCAAATTTGGGTAATTTGCATACAGGAGCTCGGTCTGTGCAGGATTAGCCTAAGAGCTCTCGTGCACATCCTGGGAGCTCATTCCTGGATTGCACGTCAGCCATATTGCCAAAAATAACTCTTAAACTAATCCTGCACGCTGTAAAGGGCTTCATAAATCTGGCAGTTAGTGTTTCAGTACTGACAATAAAGGAAAAGCTGAGGTAAAAAATAACTAAAAGAGTGCTGGTACTGGCCAGAAATGAGGGATGTTCTGCCACTCTTCAAATCCTGCTCAGACTGAGGGTTCCTAAGCATCTGTACAATGGCGGTAGCTTTCTTTTTTTGTAAATGATATGCACTGCACAACAGCATGAAGATATATCTTTTATTCAAAATTTTTTATAACATTTATGTATGATGATATATATATTATATACAGGATTATGATACGATTGCCAATCATAACTTGCTTACTATGTGTTCAAGACATGGATGCCAAGAAATTCACATCTAGAGTGACGCTTGAGAGATGAATCTTGGCATCCTTGTCGAGAACACATAATTTTAAGTTACGAATGGTGATCCAATTATAAGTCTTGTAATGTATAGAGACTTGTCTGCTCCACGTCTAATTAGCTACAGATGTATTGAATTGACAAAAAAAAAAACCACAGGTGTTGGCTTTGAAAGCTGGTAATTTGTTTCAGTATCCTTTTTTTACTTCTAGTTTTACTTCTTGCCCAATAAGCCCATCTACCCTCCATCTGAGAGCTGTACTTTGGCATTGTTTCTTCACTCAGCAGAGGCATGGGCCAAGTGTTTGGAGTGTTTGAAAGCCAGTAATGCAGTTGGGAACTGCTGTACATCTATACATGTTCTCAGTGAAAGGATAGCAATGGGTTTCCAAATATGTTTTTATTGAGTGTAATGTAGACAATAGACAGAAATGAAGTTAAAATTAACACATTTCATGTTATGCTGTTGTTATTTACAATGAGATAGTTGAAAAAACACCCTGGTTCAGTGCTACTATAGCACCAGACATCATGCTAAGAGCATAGGGGGTGCGTAACAATTGTAAAGCACACTTCTAAACATTGTTAAGGTTGAGTGTTGTGCTATAGTAGTAGTGCTGAACCAGGATGTCATTTAACTATTTGAGCATAATAATGTTGCTTCATGCACTACATATACAATATATACACTCACAACATAGAATAAATATTAAAAAGGGAAAAGAAAAACAATGCAAAAGGAAAAATCAAGAAACCACAGCAAAAGGAAAAACATAAAAATAGCACCAGATGACTCCACAAGAATGCAACAAAAAAGGGAAGGGAAAGGAGAAGGGGAAGACAAACATAATTTGTCCCTTTTGTCTAGATCAACAGATGTACTTGTATTAACATCTAAAGATATCAACAGAGCTAATTCATTTTTTCATAAATTTGTCCAATTTCCTTAATTTTTCAGTTTGATAATATACAATGTTTGGCTGCCATTGACACCAGTGCCAATTTCCTTCTATATATAATGGCTACATAATCAAAAGTAACTAACAACAGGTTGGAAGGTTTTGACAACCACAACTCACTACAATTTATAGAATATGACAACAAACCTTTACGTTTTTCTACTATTCGTTAACATTTACATTCCCACCAATGATGGAATAAATCCAATGGACACACCTCTCAAACTGCAGACATTGAAAATAAGAACAAAGACCATTGAAAAGTGGGTATATCCAGCTAAAACTCTGGATATCGAATAGTATAAGATTTGATAACCAAATAGCAAATAACTATCCCGGTTCCAGTAGGAGTGTGGGATACTACTTAGAAACTCATGTTTAAAAAACAGAGATTGACAAAAATGATGTAAAAATATAAGCACAATATCAAGGACACAGTGTAAAATCTGTAGATGTTAGTGAAGTTTATTGTAAAATTCTACTAGACAGGGTCATTTATTTTTGTTTCAGAAAAAGGGAGATGTGACTTGCGTTTACTCTTTCTTTAAGTCATTGTTTCCACTAGTATGTTGGCCATGTAGTGCTGTTTTTGTGTACTAGACAACTTCAAAGATCATGTGATGAAGGGGATTCAGAAAATTCTGCGACAGAGTAACTGAAGCCTGAAAATAGGGACATACCTCCAAAAACAGGGACATCTGTAAAGACCACTCAACACTATGAAACAAGATAATGCCACTGACAATGCCACTGACAATTTTGGAATTCTGGTACAAGTATTCAGCAGTCTGAGGATTCTAAGCATATAAAAGGAAATAAAAAGAAGAAGAAAGGAAGACCTTTACAACAAATAACAAAGAAGAAAAAGAAACTGATAAATGCCTGTAAAGCACAGAGAATACATGTTAAAAAGGACACTGATTTGTTATGTAACACACAGATTGCAGGGAATGATGACATTTTTTCTATGAAATAAACCTTCACTCTACAGAAAAAAGATTATTTTACATTACTCAATTCATTTCAATTTATTAAATGTGGTTCAGTCACACTTTTTTCTTAATAAAATCAAGAAGCTTAAGTTTTCCAAAAGAGAAAGTAAAAAAAGAGGAAATGGGCAGGTGAAAAGGAAGAAATCAAAACTGAATGTGGAAGGACTGAAGAAAATTACTGTAAGAAAAAAAGAGGAGAGAGAGGTGGACGCTGCTAACACAGCTCAAGTTGTGGATGCACAAAGCCAGCTGGATAAGAACTGTATGCTTGCAAATGTAATAAGCAATGATAAAAGTGGGATTAATAAGACTAATGGTGATGAAGATCATTCCTTTGTAACAACTAATAGAGCAAATAGTACTGAATGAGAAGCTGAAGATTCTTCAGATCTGGCCAGAAAATATATTCTTGTAATTGGAGATTCAATTATTAGAGGAACTGATACTTACAGTTGCAGAAAATATAATGAACATCGAACAGTGTTATGCTTGCCAGCAGCAAAAATAGAAGATGTGAGGCAGGTCTTAGAATGCCTTAATGTAAGGAAGTATAGATCTGTTTTTATTCATGTCAGAACAAATAATCTCATCTGCAAGGACTCTCTGACTGCTAGTAGGGAACTCACAGGTCTCTTAGATAGTATAGCTTGTACAGGTGTTAGGACTTATTTTTAGAAATCACAAACAGAAAGGAGAGTCATGTCACCATGAATGAAAATATCTTTTGGGTAAATACCTACATGAAAAAAATATCCCATTAAAAAAAATGGAAAAATGTACAGCACCTGAATCTAATTTTGGGCACACGTGTTCAGACAAGATTGCATGCACTTGTCAAGATCAAGGAAGTGGATTTTTGCAGCAGATATTTTACAATAATTGACCAAGGCGGGATTTTTGCCAGGTTAAAAATTTAACAGTTCACAGATAGCAACAATTAATGCATCTTTGATGGTTACTAATGCTAGGAGCAATAATAATAAAGTTTTTTTATTGGAAAAATTTGCTACGTTCCCATAAGACTGATGTTGTTATTGTTTGTGAAACATAGTTAAAGAGCAATGACTGAATACCAGTTCTGCCAGGGCCTAAATGTTTTACTGTTACAGACATGCTAACAACATTGAGGTGGTGGTGTTATGATAAGGATTAAAGATAGTTATGAAACCTGTGATTATTTCATGTTCAGTGATAACACCAATGCTATAGATTGTGTAACTGTGACAATAAAGACAACCCTAAAACATATAACAATTGTTGTGGTATATGACCACCAAAGTCAAGTGCTGATGACCTAGAGGAATTCATACATGTCTTCCATGAAATACAAGAGAGAAGAATAATAGAAACAAACTTGAATAATATTGATTCAACAGCCTTAGTAAGGGAATTATTCACAATGTATGCTCAGGAACAATTGGTTCATACTGTAAAAAAAGCCTTCTAGGGAAGAGAACATACTAGACATTGTTTGTGTTCCTAAAGAAATTACTATTACTTCAAGTTTTGCCACCATTGATGTGCAGTGATCATGAGGTTATAAAGGTTAACTTCTTGCTAAATAATTTTGCCAAACTGAAATCTAAACCAACGCACAGAAGGTTAATCACAGACTATTTGGAAGCAAAGCAGTTACTATGTAAAACCAATTGGAGTGATGCATTCAATGGAAAAACTGCAGAACAAATGCCAAAAGTTTTGAAAGAGAAATCATTTGAATACAAAAAAATAAATAAATAAAAAAAAGTTTAACATCGGGATTTAGGCACACAATGTCAAGAGGATATATTTCCATAGGAATGAGATAATTAAGGTGAAAGGCAAAAACTATAAGAAATGGAAATATGTCAAACTACAACCTTGGAAACTGAAATAAACAAATCGGACAAACAAATTAAGCATAGTGTGAGACAAGATCGAGAAAATTTTGAAGAAAATTTATATAAAGATATTGAGCATAATACATAAGATGTGGAAGAAGTAAAGGCATACAAATTGATAAACCGTGTATAGATTCTAAAATTTATTCTCAGACACAATAGATTATAGATATATTTACAAAATTGTATGCAAAACAGTTTAGCTCCACAAAGGGTGGGATAAGTTTTCCAGGTAAATTAGGTTACATTGAAAAAGAACTCTGTAAACTGGATCCAAACAAAGCACAGGTAGGAGACGGAATAAGTAACAATGACCTGCGAACACTTCAGCAAGTTGTTATTTGCTAGGTTGTATAACTATGGGAGATTCTTCAAGATTAGAGACATGCACTTACTAAACCTGTCTTTAGGGGAAAGGTGGAGTAGGACAAACCTAGAGTCATACAGACCCTTATGTCTACTTTTATTTTGTGGAAAAAATGGAGAAGGTAATACTGGATAAGTTATTGTTAGAATTAGAAAGGTTGCGACTCAAAACTATATATCAGTATGCATATGTTGAAAATAGTACTTGTAACATGATGCTCTATAATAATATAATAACAGCTATGAATGAAAAATTGTGCTATGATGTAATTTATATTGATTTAACTTCAGTATTTGAAAAGGTCATACACACAACACTGATCAATAAATTAGAACAACTAGGTATTGATGTAATCTTGATAGGATGGATAACTGCATGGCTTACAAATAGGACATGGCAAGTATCATACAGCAATTGGACAGGTGAAATTCTTGGTTACACTTGAGGTGTCTCACAGGCTTCTGTCCTAGGCCCATACGTGTTTAGATTGTGTCTTTCAGATCTACCTTTTCTAGCTGTGGCATTCTACAGTCTGTATGCAGATGACTTGAAATTGGATAAAGTAATTACATGTGTTACAGATAGAGTATGTCTGCAAAGGAACTTTGACAAAATTGACCTTTTGGGCACAGGAGAACAATATGCTGATAAATACATAAAAAATCTAAGCATATGACATTTGGAAGACATAAATTGAAAGGTGAATATTTAATACAATGTAACAATAAAAAGAAAACCAGGGAGTACTTAAGGTCCAAATTTGTAAAAGGACTGCCAAAATATAGAAACACCAAATTAGACCAACAGGACTAGAAGTATAATAAAAACTTTAATAAACACCATAAAAATAAAGATTAGCACGTAGCAATATAAACCAAGTTCTTAATATGACAATTAGCATACAAGTGTGGCTTAAAGATTTTACCAGTCATGGGATGTAAAAATGAATTATTATTATTATTATTAATTGAATGGCATGCTTTACAATTACCACACAGAAATGTCCCAATTTGGCGTGAATGAAGGGGCAAAATCAGAGGGTTGCACACCTGTACATAACAATCTCTATATTGCTACGTGCAAGCATTGACAATGTTTCTATCTGGGGAAAATGAATCATATGCTAAAAGAGAGAATTTTGCAGCAGCTCAGCAATATATGGTGCCAGGATAAGACTAATGCACTTTTTAAACACGTGGCTGATTTTCCCAGACAAGTTTTTGCTTTTATGGTCCTACAAATACAGTTTACAGGTTTAAGAGGTGGAGCTTTGTGTGATCGCACTGAATTAGATGAAAATAAGTGGATAGCTGAATTAAGGGTGGATACATTTCCAGGACTGAATGATGTTCTTTCACTAAAACCTGTATTGAAGGGGCATAGACCCCAGTTTTAATTCTGATTGGCTATAGCTGTTTCCTTCATGATTTTGATTGGACACAGCTATTTTTTAATTGTATAACATTTTAGTATGTTAGATCTGATGAAGGGCAGTGGCCTAAAAGTGGTAATCTTTATTTTTATGGTGTTTATTAAAGTTTTTATTATACTTCTAGTCCTCTTGGTCTGATTTGGTGTTTCTGTATTTTGTGAATATTTATTACAGCACACAGTGATTGAAAACTGTAGATAAGGACCTGGGTATATGGATAGATCTAGCTTTGAGTTTTTCTAATCATATCAACCAATTGGTTAATGATAGTTATGGAACTATAGGTTGTATAAAAAGAGGTATAAAGTCTAGGAAATCAAAAATAATGAAGTCTATTTTAGTTTCTAGTTTATTAGTTACATTAGACGCAAACTTGAGTATGGAATATAAATATGGAAACTTCATAAGAAAACTGCACGAGTAAACTGGGAAAGAGTACAGCAGAATTATACCAAGGGCATCCATGGATGTGAACATTTAAGTTATTGTTGTTCTTCTTTCGGCTTTTCCCGGTTAGGGTTCGCCAAAGCAGAACTCAGGTCTGCTAATGATTGGCAGTAGATTTTTACGGTGTCAAGGTGCCAGCTCGACACCCAACCTTCAACAAAGGCACACCCATTCACGCATGTCTTTCAAATGCCACTCAACCGCAGGGAGAACATGCAGACTCCACACAGAAGGCACTCCAGCCGAGAATCGAACAGGAGAACCTCTTGCTGTGAGGCAAAAACACTACCGCTGCACCACCGCGACTTGAACATGAATGACTAAAATATCTGAACTTCTACAGTATCTCATATAGATATTTAAGAGAAGACCTTATTCAGGTATATAGGACATTTAGAGACCATTGCCTCTGAGAATGTTTGGGATTATCACAAAGTAGTAGAGAATCATCAGACAACCTATGTAGAAGACTGTGTAGGAATAAGAAGTGTACTGATTGGTCCTTTGAGAGAGCAGCTCATGCATAGACTAGACTGCCAAATTACATTAAAGCAAGCACTAGTTTAGATATTTTAAGAAGTGCCTAGACATATTATGGGAACATCTGTTTTGGTATATTGCCAGGCTAGAAGATCATTAATGCCCATACTTGAAATATTTGTTTGTATGCATGTATGTACATATGTATCCTGTTCGGGAGTAAATCAGGCCTGAAAATAGAAATGTTTCTCCAAAACAGGGATGGCTGTGAGGTCTGCCACTGGGCTATATCCACAATGCCAGCAATTACTATTAGATTTATAGTATACCAAAAACACCTTATCAGTCAGAAGAATAACAGATTACATAAACAATAGTTTTCTGTATAGAAAGATTATTCAATAAACTATGACAGGAAAATATATTCTTAAGCAAACCCAATCAAATAATATGTATTAAGTACATATTGGTAGGTTAGTGGATATTTAATTCCTTTAAGTTTAGTATAGCTGAAATGAAGCACATTTATGTGAATGATGTGTGTCATCTCATGCAGTCGTACATGCAATGCATTTTATCATTATTTTCACATTCAAAAACTCTGCCAACCATGCAGAACTGGACATCACTAGTGCAGCATTACACTTTCTGTAGTTCTGCATCTGTAACTAGCTGCACTCTTTTGGAAGTTCACATATTCAAATAATGTACTTATTATACTATGTCAGTTGCATTTATTAACTTTCACTGAGGGATGCCACTAATGCTGTGGACTTTAACTATGTATGTCAGTATGTACCATTCTTTAATTCTAAACATTGGTTACATACATTTCCTTGATTTTAATTACCTTTTCAGAATCACTTTCCGAAGTCACTATTATTATATTTTTTAACGTGTGTATGCAGCAGCTACGTAGATGTGTTATTTATTTATCATTGTTTAGTCGTTGCTTTTAAGGAGGAACGATGGTTATTCATACTCATGCACCACAGAACTGAATGTGACTGCATAATTTAATCAAATTTCAGCAACTCTCTTTTGACCAGGGTTGCTACTTTTCCAACACCCCACTTCTTTCAAACAATCCATACTCCTGATGTATTGCTAACATGCCCTCCTTTTTCATTCTGTCCCACCCCTTCACAAACCACACCCACAGTCATACAGTATCAGTCCTGACACTGCACATTCATAAAAGTAATGAGCTTATGATGTGACAATTTATTTAAAGGACAACAACTGGATGTATTTCTAAATTCTCAACTTCTCTGTCCTTTTTATCCCTATTTATTGCCCCTACTATGAATAAACAACAACACAGCATTTAAAATATTTTAAATTGACTGTTTCTCTCCACTAGAATAGTACCTTACTGTACTGTGGTAGTTTCACTTTCAAAATACTTTATTGTGCCCTGGAAAAGTCTCCAATTCATTGATGTCATCAAGGCCACTGAATATATGTAGTTTTCTGGCCAATTCCCTCCCCAAACTGACATCATCATGACCATCCTAAAAACCCACCCATGCTGTGATGTCACAGCTCCCTGGTCCTACCCCTACCCATACAGAAAGTAAAGGCTAGAACAAGGAAACAGTACATCAGTCAAGTCTCCTGCTGTGAGCTGTCAATCACAGCAGGTAACAGCTCAGCACTTTGACAGCTAGGGAAGTTAGGGGGATGGGAGATGTGACAAAGTAGTACAATTCAGGCTTCACAAAAAAAACTGCAGTCTAGCCATTCTAAAAAGAAGCAGCAGTAAAAAGCACTTTGAAAGTCTGCTATGTGGCATTTGCACTGTTTATGTTTTAAGTATTGAACAGCATGAAATCTTACTTAAAACTAATTGACTGAAAGATAGCAGTGTATGCATATAAAATCAATGCAGTGACAGCAGCTTTAGGAAGAAAGAGGCCTGCATAATGTAACTTTTTACAGACAAGCACTGTGGGATACCTAGAGGCAGACTAAACAATCAGAATTACTTCAATATGCCAGACCCCATGTGTTCAGACTCAGAAATTACATATAAAAATATTCAAAAACCTGTAAATAGTCCCAGACTGGTGTTAAAATATAGGAAACACCAAACCATGATGAAATAAATGTGTTTTTTGAGTCTGTGGGTGCGGTTCTCCTTTATCTGACCTAACCTGAAAAACAGTAGATAAAGATTATGTGGCAAACAGCCAGAAAAAAATGGAAATGAACCATAGTGGCTGTTTTGTGAATTATTTTTTTATGTAAACAAATTAAGTTCAGAATTTCTTTACAGCAAAGCAAATAAATAAATACTCTGTTTTTTACAACTTCCCACCCGAAAACACATTGCTTCTACCTCTGCTTTCTGCTGCTACCTTATTTGACTTGTTTATTGTTCATCTAATTTTTATCACCCTCAAAACTAAAATATAAAATCACTTTCAGTAATAACAAATACACCAGCATCACAGCAAAGTGCCTATAAATCAATCCTCAGTGTTTCATAAGCACACTTAACCCCATAGTAGAGTAATCTGTTTTTTTCTTGCCACGTATAACTTTTAAATAAGAGGAAAAGTTAATTACTGTGATGTAGGATCATTAGGTTTGAACATGAGGAATCAGAGTAAAATCAGCTTAGCAAATAAAGAGGAATTGTATCTCATTACCCAGATACCCAATAAGCTTAATAAACACAGCAGTCTAATGCAACACATTAGCAATCAGAAATGGCTACAAATTCTACAACTCTAAAAAATATTTTTTTATATCACTTATAACTGTTAAATCTCAGGAACCCACTAGTTATTATCCTGTAAGATCATTATGTATGTTATGACACACTATGTGCACAATATGAAAAAAGAGCAAACATCATATTACCAGCAATTCAGTAAACATGCAGTCATTTTATTTCAGTACTCTCCCCATGTCTAGGTCTATCCATTGAAAAACAAAACATCGAACGACATATATCATCGAACATGCCATTCACTGAGCCCTTCTGACTAAGATTGCATTACAGTAGGGATAAAAAAAAATTGTCCTTTCCCATCTGTAGTGCGATCTCAGAGCTGGTATATATAATTAGCGGGGCTGTGGGGGCACAGCCCCCCACATGAGGAGGTTTCAATGAATGCAATTTATGATGTAATGCTGTTCGATGCTCTTACCATTCGACAAATAAACATAGACCCCTCCCCCACACCATAATTTATACATACGGCAGTACAGTGCTACTCCTCAGTTATCCTCATACTTGAAAACTGGGTGATCGATTGACGACTTTATTTGTATACCAATAGGGCTGTCAGTTATGACTGGTGACTCTGTTTTGAAGGTTATCCCTTTCTGCCTGGTGGGGCAAAGGGCCAAAATCAAAGATGATTTCTAAATGTCAGACTTATTCCCATAAGAAGTTAAAACAGCATTTGTTACATTATTGTGAACTTTGTGAACAGTAAAGAAAATGAAATTGCAATGTCTGACATAACTGACGTCAGCTGTCAAAGCAGGCATAACCTTTGCTAATCACCACACATCACTCTCCCACAAGTTTGGCAATGGTTTTGAATGACTGACAGTGAGGAATGACTACCCACATCCAGCAATGGGGCTGCCCCCCTGCTCCCTTGCCATATTTGCAAAATCAACTACTATTACCACAATGTTAAGTCCTTGTGTTGTGGTCCTGCGGCAGGTGAGTAGGGTCTTGGGACTGACCCCCACTGATGTTACGCTGTTTCTTTTCTGATCTAGTCATCTCCTCAAGAATAGCAGGTTCAACCTCTTACAGCAAGAAATCTAGACAAAGCCTAAATTAATGGGGGGGGGGTCAAAAATAGACACAGATTTTAAATATTGCTCTTATAAACTTACAAATTTGCTAGAATATCATAATTTGTATTAGCAAGCATTTTTCTTAGGGATATGAAGTCTGGAACTCAAATGTATGTCATTATTTAGTGGCTTCAATCCTTTGACTTGTCAGACAACCACATATTTTATGACGAACAGACCAAAAACTTGGGGAAAAATCTGGACATTCTGCAAAAATCTGGACAGTTGAGTAGTATGAGCAGGTTTCACCCAAACATGCACTTTTTAAACAATAAGAAGTGTGAAATTATAATGTCTAGCATATTTATGACCAGAAAAAAATCTTACAAAAGATAGGACAAAATGAGGCAACACCAGGGACACTCGAAAGTTATACTTGTTCCAGGGAAAAATAAAACTCTTAGAATAAAGTGATTATTTACTTTAGAACACACTGGGATGCACAGCACCAAGGACCGCCCCTGGAGTGACATGGGCTGACACTCCGCTACATTGATGCAAGAAGATCAGTGCATACTTATAGGGTGCTTTTTGGAGCATTTCATTTCTTTTTTTCACCTGTGGTGGCTATAACTCTCTACTGTCACTGGTTTAGATTAATTGTTGCCCTGTATCTCATACGATTTTTGGATTTTCAGTTAAGTCACTGAGCCTTGCAGTCAGTTAGTAATGTGCTGAACATCATACCTTCAGCATACTTATTGTTGAGAAAGTATATGCTCTTGTGAAAACTGATATTCTTTTAACTTAAGTGAATCTGAGGAGATGACAGTAGAAAGGTATATACCACTCAGCTGTCTATTGTTTTGCCTCATGTTTTCCCCCTGTGCTGCAAAAGATAATTTGTTTTTTCTCCTGGCAACTAACTAAGGAATGTGGTCGGTTAGTAATGTGTCAAATATTCAGGTTTTCTCATGCTTATTGCATGTCCACGTAAAACTCGCTATTCCATTAGCCTTTTAGATGAATTTGAGGAGATGACAGAATAAGAATTAAACCTCTGAAATGTCTCTGATTTGCCTCATGTTTTAGCCTTTTCCATCAAAAGATTTGTTAGGCTTCTCAGTAAATCGTGGAAGACTGCAGTCAGTTGGCAATCCAGCCATTAGAGTTTCATGCATCTTCCTGTTCTGAAAGTGCATGTTGATTTAAAAAAAGCTGTCTGCTCTGTTAATTTCAGTGAATTATACTAATATTTAAAAATCATCACAGGTTTTGTATCTTTGCAATCCCATCCCCCTTTGTGCAGAAAGAGTTAAAGTATGAAGTGGAGCAACCACACCTGACAGCCCCATTTGGATGTCAATCAAATCAACACTGCCCACACCTGCACAAACGTATGGTGGTGTGTCCTAACTTAAACAATTATCAAATGTTGAATCTCCATGTAAATCACTAAGCACCACATTCAAAAATGCTATATATTAGCAAGCTTACGTCTTACTGTTCAGTAAATGCATGTTGATACAAACCCTGTTGTTCTCTTCACTTTTTAAGTGAATTGCTATTTGAATATTGCTTGATGGTAGTTTTGGGCTAGTCATTAGTACAAATTTAGTATTTTCACTATGACAACAATCAAATTGCAATTGTGGCATTTATTGTACTTGCCACATGAAGTGGCCCAGTCAACACGGTTCACCCCTACCACAACATCATCATCATCATCATCACCACCCCCCACTTTTTCCCATTTTCTACATGTGGCCAGGGTGTCAAGTCTATTGTCACCATCGCTCTTGATTCACAGCTTTCCACCAAAACAATCAGCCCATGATATGAAATTTTCTAACAAATTACTGAACATGATAGTGCCATACATTATCATTTTATGCATACGATCATCGCATTCAGTAATGCTATATGTTACCATCGTACACTTCTTATTGTTCAGAAATTGCATGTTGACAAACAAGTTCCTCTTACTGACCTTGTGTGAATTAGTAATTATATTACTCTAACTATTAAAACAAATAGATCCCCAATTGTAGAGCCTTTCTCTCATCTCCTCCATTATTCTGGCTTTACCAAGATTTCTTGGCGAAAGAGGCTGAAGAAGTACAGTCACCCATTCTGTTTCATTGCCACTGCCTGCTACCTTTACTGTTTATTCATTTGCTCGCATTCTCATACCATCCATACAGTAATTTAAAAGCTCAGCTTCCATTTATTTCAACCTCATTTCATACCTCTTAACTGTCTCTAATTTTCAAGGATGTCCATGATTCTGACTCAACTTTTAGCTCTGTCCCTCATAATTCCTCCTAAAATTGGTGACTTTTGGAGTAAACGTGGTGAATTACACATAATAAATAATTATAAGAATTAGGATTATAGATTTATTTTACTTCGTAAAATGCATATTAATTCACATTACCTTATTCTATCAATCTCTCAAGTGAATAGTATTAATATTTTAAAAGTGTCTCTGATTGTTTCTGGATTTTTCTGTGATTTTGTTGAGATTTGTTCCTGATTCATTGAGATCTATGATTTACTATAAAACAAGTATTTCTTTGATAATGATGATGGTCAAACTGTGCTGCCACAGTTGCATTTGAAGTCACCGACACACAGCAACTCCCTTCAGCACTACTGTAGCCTCCAACCAGTCAGTCATCTAAAAATAAATGAACTCCTTCACCAAGTGCAAAATGGTGCCAGAGTTCAGTCATGTTAGTATTTATTTATTTATTTAGACATCGTGAAGCAACTGGTATTATCGCGAACGCCTAGTGGTGATAATATGGATTGCTGGATATCTTACATATTCCCAGTGTAAGGAAAGCAATTTAATGCACAATGCTTTGTGTACTTCAGCAGACAGAAACAGGAGGTAAAACATGAAAGAGAACACATTGCTTGACATCTTCACGGAATTAATGGTTAAATTTAAACATCGTGAAGCAATCAATATTATCCCAAAAATCTGGTTGTGATAATACGTAAGTACCCATTTTAGATGATGCTTGAGGAATGTTATCAGGAGCAAATGCATCATAAAATGCTTTGTTTTTCTTATTTTGGTTTTCATGCTTTTGTAACATTGGGTTTCTATTTTTTGTAAAGTGCTAAGAAAATAAGCAGCAAAATAAACGTTAACTTGAAGTTGAAAACAAATACAACCCACTGCTTTGACCAACGACCATATGCATTATAATAATAAATAAAAATGACATAAAATCAGAGCCACGGAACCATTTGTAATGTATTATATAAAAATAAAACAATAGAAATAAAACACTATGCAGCAATGAAAAAAGCAGTGCAAAAGGAATAAAGGAGCAATAAGGGGGAAAGTGGCTGGTAATGCCAGCCAATAAAGGATTACCAGATATTTCAGCACATTGGTAATCAGGTTTAAATTACTGATTTCATTTTTTTCATTCTTTAGTAGATTCCATGGAACTCAGCATCACACAGCTGCCAAAGGAATTAAACACATCTGTGGGAGAGCAAGTAGAAATGTCCTGCAGCTGGAATAAAGAAGAGAACGTTACGCGTGTAAGAGTTGCATGGCATAAGGACCATCATACAAAAGAATTATACTGGGCATCTGGAAATGTAACTGAAAAAACATATGACAGAGCATCCCTTTTACTGACATTGAACAAGTCTATTTTAAAATTTATATCTGTTGACGAAAATGATACAGGATTTTATGTCTGTAAAGGAACTCTGGAAATTCCAGTGCTAAAAAAAGGATGTGGAAATGGGACAACATTAACTGTACAAGGTAATATAAATAATGACATATTTCTTCTAATTTGTTCTGAGTTATGCAATGCATCCAGTGAACATTCACATGTATGCTTCATTCTAATTTAAATTAACCTTTAGACTGAATATCTATTTTATCAGTCTTGATTATGTACAGAGTCAGGGTTGTAAATGAACAAGAGCTGTCAGTGAAGAGCCTGAGTGAGACTTTATGTTATAATGTGCAGAGTGCCACTCAATGACACTGTCTATTGAAAAGTGAAATAGTGCACAGAAATGCCAAAAACAGCTTTACTTCTCTGAAACATCATGCCTAGATTAAAACTAGTCTGGTTATATGTGAGGTGATGGATGCCACATGAGTGTAACGTCATGATTTCATTTGGCTATTTTCATAGTTGATAAGTGAATGTTAACCTGTGCAAGTCTGAATATGTCTTCAGGAATAATTTGAAAAATCTGGCACTCAGCACAGCTGTTAAGAATTAAATTTAAAAAGCTATAAGGTGTTATTTAGTGAATGCAACAGTGTCCTTATACAGACACCCTGAATGGTCTTCTATAAGTCTGAAAGAGGGAAGATAGGAAATCTGGAAATGAAGGAGAGATTGAGAGCGAAGACAAGAGACACGCAGGAGGAAGACATCAGGAGGATTGTGCTGAAGGAGGAGGAAGAGAGGCACAACATTTTAGAAGGGGACAACACTCCCTGTTTTTTTTTATTTGTTTTTATATAACAGGAAAGCTGGAAAATGAAGAAGAGAAGACAATGCAAGAGAGAGAGACAGGCTTAGAGAAGAGTTAGGAAAAGATACAACATAAATGACAGACAAGACATTGATGGGAGACACAAGACATTTAGATGGCAGAGGGACACAAAAAGTAGAGGTTGAGGAGGTGTGTCCAGCAGACCTCAATTATCCCCCCTATGTGATGTACTGCTGGTGTGGGACCCTGGTGTTGTGAAGAGAAGGCCTCAGGTGCCTCAGCAATCGACCAGATCAGTTAGACTTGTTCCTTCTGGAAGAAATCTTGTATGGGTTGAAGACATCTCTTCACTCCTCACTCAACTGCTGATTCTACCAGGTCATGAAGCCCATGACATTGGTGGCTTTCCAGGCTGCATCTCACTAGGGGGCCCACAGGCTACAGTCATGTCCCCAACCCTGTGAAGGTGTCTCCTGGTGGGCAGAGGGAGGTGGTGAGCATTCTCTGACCTTGGATACATGTGGCAAGGCTGCCCCTGGGAGCTCTGGACCTGTGGAAAAAGAAACATAAAAGGGATAAAAAAAAAATACATGATGAAAGAAACAGAGAGAGAGATAGAGAGAGAGAGAGAGAGAGTGAGATAATGTAGATAAGTCATAAGTTGTTGTTCGAATATTACATTTATTGTAGTAAAGAATAAGTGTTTATTACTGATTTACTTTGGCAAGTACTCCTAACTATATTCCTTACTCCTGACTGGGCAGCAAAACATATGGCTCTTTAATCAGTATTGTACTTCTTTTCTGATTACCACTTACTTATAGGTTCATAGGTAGGTACTAGGCTATTGGCCCTAGGGCCTATATAAGCCCAGCCAAACGGTACCCTGGCTTTCGCCACCCAAGAAAATTATTTTCCTGTGCCCGTGTCGAGCAGAGCCACAGAAGTGATCCCCGGGGTGAATTTCCTATCTCCCATCCAATCATCAAGATTTTTCTTGAAGAGTGCTAATGAGGAGCTTTGTTTGATATAGATAGGAAGTTTGCTCCAGAGTATGGAAAATCTCTGGGACAGGAATCTATCCCTCCAGCATGTTCTGTTTATTGTGGTGACAAGGTTTAGGTCCCTAGAGCATGTAGCTTGGAGGGATTGGAATTTCTATAAGTGGAGCATGTCCAACAGCTCTGGGTTTGACATAGCTTTGTATGTTAGGCAGAGATTGCCTCTGAGTAGGCGATATGCGACAAAGTAAAGCTGGAGTTTTTTGAGATGGTCTGCGTAGGGCATCTGTTTGAGGCCGATAATCCTCTTTGTGAGGTATTTCTGCTGCCTTTCCAGTTTGTGAGGTACATACCAAAAGAGGCGTTGTACTCTATAATGGGTCTAAAGAATGATGAGTAGAGGGGAACAATGACTTCTTTTTTTCTGGATGAGAAACCGTTTGTGATGAAGTGTGCCACGTAGAAGGATTTCTTGACTACTGTGGGATGTAATTATCAAAGGAGAGACAACTGTCCACCTGTGTCCCTAGGTCTCTTATCACACTTTTGGTGTTAAGTAGACTACCACCTATGCGGTAGTTCATGGGTACAGAGGTTTTACCAAAAGGGATGACAATGCACTTTTTGGCATTGAGCTTGAGGCCATGATTTTGACACCAGGCATCTGTCTCAGTGAGGCCCTTTTGTAGGTTATCCACATCATTAGGAGTTTTGATTATGACTCCTAGTTTGCAGTCATCTGCGAATTTTGTTAGCCAAAGACCTTCTGTGTTAGCCTGTACTTCAGAGAAGTAGATACCAAACAGGAGAGTACCCAGGACTGAACCCTGTGGTACTCCACTTGTCACTGGTCTAAAGTTGGATTTAGAGTCTGCGACTTTCACAGTTTGGGTTCTGTTAGTGAGCCAGTTGGCAACCCATCTTGTGACATAGGGATTTATACCTAGTTTAGTGAGTTTATCTATAATTCCAGAGTGGAGCATGGTGTTGAAATCCTTGGCGAGATCTAGATAGGCTGTGTGAACCACCTTACCCTCATCTATGGCTTTGGTGACTGCTTCAAAGAAGTCTATCAGGTTTAAAAGACTGCTTTTTGCAAACCTGAGCTGGGTAGGGTCCAGAGTTTTGAGATTACCAATGTCATTGTTTATAAGTTCCATGATGATACGTTCCATAGCCTTGCAGACCAGGCTCATCAGGCTAATGGGGTGGTAGTTCCCAGGGTCCGTGGTAGTTCTCTGTTTGTGTAGTGGGATAACCATTTCTGTGCACCATTCAGTGGGCACAAAGCCTGAGGTGAGGCTATGACTGAAAATGGTACTTAGGTGGGGTGTCGGTTCATTCTGTAGTTCATGTAGAAAGCAGCCTGGGATGTTGTCAGGTCCCATGGATGCTGTGTTCTTGGCTTTGGAGAGTGTGTTTTTTACCTGTGCAGCCATGATTACAGGAACTTTGCATTCTTCCGGTATAGAGATGAGCCCTTTAGGGGGTGAGAGAGGGGTAAAACTAGCACTGAACCTACCTGCCAGGATGTTGGCAATATCAGTTGGTTCTGTATATTTAGTGCCATTGTGCTGTAACTCAGAGCAGATCTGAGTGTTGCCATTGAGATTCTTGACATAGCTATAGAATGCTTTGTGGTTGTCTTTAGAATCAGTGGCGATTTTGTTTTCATAGCTAGCTTTGGAGGATTTTATGAGGGATCTCAGCTTCTTACTGTGGCTAACAAGGGATTTCCTCCAATCATGGGATTTTACTCTATTTTCAACAGTTTCTTTCTTCTGGAATCCAAAACAGACCATAAAATGATGAAAATAGGCCTTTATTCACAAACACAAGCGCTTTCACATAGCTTCTTCAGGTGTATAATAATCAACTAAAGAACACACCTTTATATATACAAAACAGGTCACATGTTCACATATCAATTATATTAAAGGTGCAAAGCTATCATATAAAATACACATATAAATAAATGCATTCTTATTGAAGTACATTCATATTAAAAAATAATAAATATAAAATATATCTACTTTATAGTGTATGTAAATAATCACAATGAATATTTAAAAATGTATATATAAAATCATCTTCTCAGACCTCTGGTGTAGAGTATGGGTTTCATAGGTATACATTCATTGAGACCATGTCCTGTGTTAGATCTCAGCATCACTATCCATCTAGCTTCTATTTCTTCAGTCCTGAGTCTGATGTCCCCCCCTCTATCACTCTCAAAGGACTTGGATAGCACTTTAAACTGAAATTTATGAAATTCACCCATGCTTTTAACATGCTTAGCCAATGCATTAATCTTGGATCCCTTCTTGATATGATAGGCATGTTCCCTTATTCTCTCTCTTAAAGTGCGATCTGTTTTGCCCACATAGAAATTTTGACAAATGATACAGTTGGCAAGGTAAACAACATGTGAACTAGCACATGTAGCATTAACTCTAATATCATAGAGCTTACCTGTATCTGGATGCTTAAATGACAAGGATGTATCTATAAAGCTACATTGTCCACATTTGCCACAGGGTTTAGTACCGGGCAACAATTTTTCTCCTGCAACTTCTTTAACTCCACAAAGTCTTCTCTGTAAATTATTTTTGTTCCTATATGTAAACTGGGGTTTCAAACCTTCTAGGTTAGATATATTAGGTTCAGTCATTAAAACCTCCCAGTGCTTATTAATTAGGAGAGGCACAATCAACAGCTCTGTGTACTTGAGCTACGGTCTGGAAAACTTTCTCTCCTACTTCACCTCGTTCGGTACCTGTAATGCATTCCAACACAGGTAATTACCCATTAAATTTTCCGTTACCAGTGAGAGACCTCTCTCTGGGGAGAACAGAAGGGCAGAGGAACAAGAATTTACCTCGAGGGAGAAGCAATACGAGGAACAAAAGAAAACACGAAGAAGAGACGAACAACACCTACACAATCAAGAAAGCATTCCAGAAAGTAAGACTTTAGTCATGAATTTGTCGAAACATTGTTTAACTGATGTTGAATTGAAAGTTTTAATGAAAGGTTTGTCTTTTATACCTACAACTGATATGAGCATAACAGATATTATTTTTGATCTAAAAATGTTCACTAGAAATTTAACTTTAAAAGTCATGTTTCAGCATAAACAGAATGAACAAGAATTTATTTTTAAAAGACCTAGTGCTTTCATTCCTAAACCTAATATTTTAATCAATGCTTTTGAACAAATGTGTGTGACAGACATTTATAATACTTATAATAACAAGAAATATATTAATAAGAATTATAATTTAAGTAAAGAAGAAACTGAGGCCTTACATAGACTTAAAAATGACAATGATTTGGTAGTTAGACCTGCAGACAAGGGAGGGCAGATAGTGCTTTTAGACAGGCATCAATATGAAATGTTAATGCATGAAATGTTAAATGAGAGTAATTTTATGTAAAAATTGATAGAACATTTGTTTGTAAAATGATTGAAACAGTTAATAATGAAATAAGGTACATGCAATTTACAGGTTTAATAACAGATGAATTAACTACTTATTTTTTGGTTTCTAAGCCCACCATACCAATCATCCAAGGGCTACCCAAAATACACAAGAATAATATTAGACCACCTATGAGACCTATAGTCTCAGGTAGAGGGTGGTGTACAGAGGCCATTTCTATCTATGTTGAGAAAAAGTTGAGACCTGTGTTGGACATGTTACATCATGTTCTTAGGGACACTGAGCATTTTTTACATGATTTATATGAATTTACTAGATATGGAATTATTGAAGATGAAATTTTATTTGTTGCACTTGATGTAGTTTCTTTATTCACTGTTATACCTAATGAACAAGGTATAGATTTTCTAAGGGAGTTACTAATTAAAGTTGGTGCATATAAAGCGAATGAAATTGTTTTGATACAGAAACTAATTGCAATTGTTTTATATAATAATGTTTTTCTTTTTAATGGACAAGCTTATTGGCAGAAAAATGGTGTAGCAATGGGTAGCTCATGTTCGAATAGCTATGCCAATGCCGTAATGGTTACCTGGGAGACTGAGCATGTATTTAATGGGCCCTATAATTCTCTAGTGCTATTTTATAGAAGATTTGTTGACGATTGTTTTATTTTGTGGAAAGGCACTGTTGATCAACTTGTTGAGTTTATTGACTATCTGAATCAGACTACTACTTTTTTAAAATTTACCCTGAATTATTCACATACAGGAATTAACTTTTTAGATGTCTTTGTTGAAAGAGACTCAGCTGGCAAGATTACCACCAGGATGTTCAGGAAAGAATGTAGAGTAAATAATTTGTTATCCAGGGACAGTATGCACCCACAATATGTCTTCAATAATGTTGCTCAAAATCAGTTTTATAGAGCCTCCAGGTTAAGTGTTGGAGCCCATGAATATGAGAGACAGATGCTTATAACTACCACAGAATTAAAGGAGAGAGGCTATCAATATAATATGGTGACTAAGAATGAGGAAGTTGTTAGACAGTTAAGACACACTAGAGCTAAACCTTATTTTTTAAGACCGACTTCTAAACAAACTTTTTTGAAAGATAATAGGCTTAAAGTATGTATTCCATATACAAGAGATGTCGGTATGTATACTGACATTATTAATAAGCACTGGGAGGTTTTAATGACTGAACCTAATATATCTAACCTAGTAGGTTTGAAACCCCAGTTTACATATAGGAACAAAAAGAATTTACAGAGAAGACTGTGGAGTTAAAGAAGTTGCAGGAGAAAAATTGTTGCCCGGTACTAAACCCTGTGGCAAATGTGGACAATGTAGCTTTATAGATACATCCTTGTCATTTAAGCATCCAGATACAGGTAAGCTCTATGATATTAGAGTTGATGCTACATGTGCTAGTTCACATGTTATTTACCTTGCCAACTGTATCATTTGTCAAAATTTCTATGTGGGCAAAACAGATCGCACTTTAAGAGAGAGAATAAGGGAACATGCCTATCATATCAAGAAGGGATCCAAGATTAATGCATTGGCTAAGCATGTTAAAAGCATGGGTGAATTTCATAAATTTCAATTTAAAGTGCTATCCAAGTCCTTTGAGAGTGATAGAGGGGGGGGCATCAGACTCAGGACTGAAGAAATAGAAGCTAGATGGATAGTGATGCTGAGATCTAACACAGGACATGGTCTCAATGAATGTATACCTATGAAACCCATACTCTACACCAGAGGTCTGAGCAGATGATTTTATATATACATTTTTAAATATTCATTTTGATTATTTACATACACTATAAAGTAGATATATTTTATATTTATTATTTTTTAATATGAATGTACTTCAATAAGAATGCATTTATTTATATGTGTATTTTATATGATAGCTTTGCACCTTTAATATAATTGATATGTGAACATGTGACCTGTTTTGTATATATAAAGGCGTGTTCTTTAGTTAATTATTATACACCTGAAGAAGCTATGTGAAAGCGCTTGTGTTTGTGAATAAAGGCCTATTTTCATCATTTTATGGTCTGTTTTGGATTTTGGAGCCTTGTCCCAGCATTTTTCTTGCTCTTAAGTTATCCTTATTCAGTGTTGGGACTTATAGTGTTTTGGGGCATTTTTGATCTTAGTTTCTTTCTTCTGTTGTAGAGTTTGTTTATTGAAGGGGACCACTAGATTGGCTTCCTTTTTTGGAGGATAGCATCTTGGTTCTGTTAGGGATTGCATGATCCATGCACTTATGTAAGTGCTTATAAAGTGCATTTGTATAGGATTCAGCAGTCGTACCTCTATTGTCTGTCAGCATGGGTGTCGTGAAGTTTGCCACTTCTGTCTTAAGAAGCGTGAAGTTGGCTTTAGAGAAATTTTTTACGGTGGTTTCCTTAATGGGGGGTGGGGTAGGATGTGGATGTATAGGGTGATTAGCTTGTGGTCGGATCTGACCAAAGAGGAATTGACCTCTAGTATGGAACACCGGTTGCCCATGTTGGTAATGACCAGGTCTAGGATATTGCTGCCCCTGGTGGGGGTGTGGTTAAGTTGATCCAAGGCATTGGAATTTATGAATTCCAGAAAACGTTGAGCAGAAGAGTTGGCACATGAGTAGTTTTCCCAGTTAATGGTGGGGTAGTTGAAATCACCCATTATTAGGGTGTTAGGTTGTACCCCAATATTTTCCACTGTATCAAGAAATGAGGAGTGGGAATCCCTGGGTATGGTGGGGGATCTGTAGCAAGCTACAATTTGGATTGTGGTCTTGCCCAGAGTTAGTTGCACTTGGATAATCTCAGATGTATTATGCTGAGCAACTAGCCTGGAGGTGTGGATATCCTTAATGAATATAGACATGTCTCTGCCCTTAGTGTTTTGGTCCAAGTTAGGTGGCCAAAAGGTGTGGTATGGATTATAGCCTGGTAATGCAGGGGTGCTCTCCGGAGCCTTGAACCAGGTCTCTATCACTGCACAGCTGTCGATGTTCTCCATTTTAAGGAGTGCCTCGAGAGAGTGCAATTTGAGGTTTAGATTTCTAACACTGAGTAGCATTACCCTTAGATATTGCTTGCTTGTAGCTGTTACGGTGGTGAATTAGTCATTTGAACCTTGCCTAAAAAAATGTACTATAGGGGTGAGAAGACCCTTAGGCAGTATCCGGAATCCCAAGGGTGACAGGTGCAGACCATCTCAGGCAAGGCATCATGATTTGTCGATGATGTCATCCCAGGCAGACAGATAATGGATCCCCTTAGAATGACATCAGAAGCTTAGCCAATTGTTGAAGCCAATCATTTTGTCCTTGTACTGTGGTATTATTCCGGATGATGGCAGGATGCTACTCAGGGCTAGGCTCATACCTGCCTGGGCTACAAGATCGGACAGCTCCTCCATGTCTCTTTTCATGTAGTCCAGGGAGGTACATCTCAGGTCATTCACACCAACATGAACAATGACAGAGTCATATTTGTACTTGTTGTGGAGTGACCTGAGTGCGTGCGTTATGTGGTGGATCCTGGCACCCAACAGGCAGCTAACAGTAACTTTCTCATTGTTTAGCCTGGTGACTGGTACATCAATGTGCCTGACTATAGAGTCACCTATGACTAGAGTGTTGGGTATGTTGCTATGCCTTATGGGCTGTGATTGAGTGGCACACTGAGTTTTCGGACTATGTGTCATTTGGGTTGTGTTGGGGGGTGGAGGTTGCTTGCATTTCTGCTTTGGAAGTCCCTGTTGCTTGGGTAGATTTTTATTGAGATCCTCCACAAATGTAGGTGTGTGTTTTGTGTTTCTATGTGTGTGTTTTGGTGGTGTAGGTTTTGAGGGACTGTGTGATGAGTGTGGTGTAGCAAGTGTTTACCTTCTCCTCTTGACTGTCTAGTCCAGTCTTGGGTGAAGAGACCTTTGCTTCCAGTTTGGGTATAGAAGTGTATCTCTTACAGGTTGTAGTGTTGGGTGGTAGGAAGAGAGGGTTGTCTGTGTACATGAGGCAATTGCTGCATTGCCCCAAGATGCCCAGATTCATCAGGTAGACAGGAGAAAACACCGGGAGCTAACCCTTAGACATGCCTGGATAGGTGCTTATTTATTAAGTCCTAAAAATTGTTTCCTCTAGACAAGTGAGGAAAGTTGAGTGCTGTAGTAATTTGTAGTTTGTTTAGTGCTTACAGTGAGTTTTGAACAAGTGCTGAGCTCAAAGAAACAGAGTTGAGTGCTGAAACTAAAAAACTGGCTAGTTTTAAGAAACAAAATTAAGCTAGAAAGCTTCCCTCCAACACCGAAAGGCTTGGGGGCTCAGAAGCTTACAAACAGTCCTAGATACAGCAAATCAGCATCTGGACTAGACGACTTACAGGAAAGGCAGGAAACAAGCTTAGAATTTTTTTTTTGTAAATTGGAAAGAGAAAAGGAGGAGGAGCAGAAACTAAGTGGGTTGGCTTTTTCAAATGCTCTCCCTTATGTATGTCAACTATAATGATCTAAGAGAAAACCACCCACTTCTTTTCCTTTATGGAACAGATAATGCATGACTGTCTCTTTCATTTATATGACAGTTGTATATTATTTTTTTTATTATTCACAGACCTGAAGAGCATAAAAAAAGTGACTGAATCACAGACAGGTTTGAAAACACCTAATTTATACAAGATCATCACACAACTTTGAGGCATTCCTCATTTACATAGGTTCATAGGTTCATAGGTTGGTACTAGGCTATCAGCCCTAGGGCCTATACAAGCCTAGCCATAACAATTCCCTGGCTATTTCTTCCCACATTATTTACTTTCCTGGACCCCTGTCTAGCAGGGCGACTGACGTGATCCCTGGGGTGAATTTCCTTTCTCCCATCCAGTCGTCAAGGTTCCTTTTGAAGAGGTCCAAAGAGGCACTCTGCTTGACATGTATGGGCAATCTATTCCAGAGTCTGGGAGTCTCTGGGTCAGGAACCTATCCCTCCAGCATGTTTTGTTTATTGTGATGACAAGGTTTAGATCCCTGGAGCGTGTAGCTCTGAGGGATTGGGATTTCTTTAAGTGTAGCATGTCCAACAGCTCTGGGTTTGACATGGCCTTGTATGTTAAGCAGAGATCGCCTCTGAGTAGACGATATGCGACAGAGTATAGCTGGAGTTTTTTAAGGCGGTCAGCATAGGGCATCTGCTTTAGGCCTGTGATTCTTTTAGTGAGGTATTTCTGAGGCCTTTCCAGTTGTTGCAGATGTCTTGAGAGGTACATACCAAATGGGGTGTTGTATTCTATAATGGGTCTAATGAGGGATGAGTACAGTGGGACAATGACCTCCTGGATGAAAAGCCCTTCGTGATGAGGTGTGCCACATAGAAGGATTTCCTGACTGTTGTGGCGATGTGGTTATCGAACGTGAGACCACTGTCCACCTGTGTCCCTAAGTCTCTTATCACACTTTCTGTGTTTAGTGTACTGCCACCTATATGGTAATTCATGGATACATGTTTTTTCCCAAAGGGGATAACAATACATTTCTTGGCATTGAGCTTGAGCCCATGGCTCTGGCACCAAGCATCTGTTTCTGTAAGGCCCTTTTGTAGAGTATCCACATCATTTGGGGATTCAATAATGGCTCCCAGTTTGCAGTCATCTGCAAACTTTGTTAGCCAGAGTCCCTTAGTGTTGACCTGCACTTCAGAGAAGTAGATGCCAAACAAGAGCGGTCCCAGGACTGAACCCTGAGGTACTCCACTTGTCACTTGGCTGGAGCTGGATTTGGAGTCAGCTACTTTTATAGTGTGGGTTCTATCAGTAAGCCATTTAGCAACCCATTGGGTGACATAGGGATTAATGCCCAACTTAGTAAGTTTATCTATGATTCCAGAGTGGGGGATGGTGTCAAAGGCCTTGGCAAGATCTAGATAGGCTGTGTGGACCACCTTACCCTTGTCCATGTCTCTGGAGACTGATTCAAAGAAGTTAATCAGGTTCAGGAGACAAGATCGGCCCTTCACAAACCCAAACTGGGTGGGGTCCAGTGTTTGAAGGTTGCCAATGTCTTTGTTTATAAGTTCCATGATAATATGCTCCATGGCCTTGCAGATAAGGCTTGTCAGACTGATGGGACGGTAGTTTCCGGGATCCAAGGTGGATCCCCTTGTGGATTGGGATAACTGTAGCTCACGCCACTCAGTGGGCACGAAACCTGAGGTGAGGCTATGATTAAACATGACACTTAGGTGAGGTGCCAGTTCATATTGTAGTTCATGTAGTACACAGCCCGGGATGTCATCTGGTCCCATGGATGCTGTATTCTTGGCTTTAGAGAGTGCGTTTTGTACCTGTGTGGCCGTTATTACTGGAATTTGGCAATCTTCCGGTATTGAGATGGGCCATTTAGGGGGTGAGGGGTGAAGTTGGCACTGAATTGATCTGCCAGGATATTGGCAATATCCTTTGGATCAGTATATTTAATGCCATTCTGTTTTAGCTCAGAGCAGATCTGAGCATTGCCATTTAGATTTTGACATAGTTATAGAATGCTTTGTGGTTGTCTTTGGAATCTTTGGCAATTTTATTTTCGTAACTAGCTTTGGAGGATTTTATGAGGCATCTCAGTTTCTTACTGAGGCTAGTAAGGGAGTTTTTGCATCCTGGGATTTTCCTCTTTCTGCAAAAAGTTTCTTCCTTTTGTTGTAAAGTTTGTTTATGGCAGGGGACCACCAGATTGGCTTCCTTTTTTTGGATGAGAGCATTTTGGTTCTATTTGGGATGGCACGATTCATGCATGAGTGGATGTGCTCGTACAGTGCCTTAGTGTAGGATTCAGCAGTTTCAGTTCCGTCTGCATGGGTGTCATGAAGTTTGTCACTTCTGACTTAAGTAGCATGAAGTTGGCTTTGGAGAAGTTTTTATGGTGGTTTCTTTACTGGGGGTGGGGTGGGATGTGGATGTTAAGGGTGATTAGCTTATGGTCAGACCTGACTAACGAGGGGTGACCATAGGTATGGAGCATTGATTTCCCATGTTGGTAATGACCAGGTCTAGGATATTGGAGCCCCTGGTAGGACTATGGATTAGTTGATCCAGGGCGTTGGAATTTATGAATTCCAAGAACCGCTAGCAAAGGTGTTGGGACAGGAGTAGTTTTCCCAGTTAATGGCAGGGTAGTTAAAATCACCCAGTATTAGGGTGTTTGGTTCTATCTTAATATTTTCCAGTATGTTTAGAAAGGTGTAGTGAGAATCTTGGGGTATGGTGGGGATCTGTAGCAAGCTACAATTTGGATTGCAGTCTTACCTAGTGTTAGTTGCACTTGGAGAATTTCAGACACATTGTGTTGGCCAACTAGCCTGGTGGTGTGAATATCCTTGGTGAATATTGACACTCCTCCACCTTTAGTGTTTCGTCCTGGTTTGGTGGCGAAAAGTGTGGTAAGAGTTGTAGCCTGGTTTTGCAGGGGTGCTCTCTGGAGCCTTGAACCAGGTCTCAGTTACTGCACAGATATCGATGTTCTCCATTTTTAGGAGTGCCTCGAGAGAGTGCATTTTGAGGTTTAGACTTCTAGCATTGAGTAGCATTACCTTCAGATTTTGCATGCTTGTACCTGTTACGGTGGTGGTTTGTCCTTTGAAGTTTGCCTAAAAAAGGCACTATAGGGGTGGCAAGAGCCTTAGCCAGTAACCTGAATCCCAGGGGCGACAGGTGCAGACCATCTCTGGCAAAGCATCGTGGTTTGTCAATCATGTCATCCCAGGCAGACAGATACTGGATCCCCTTTGAATGACACCATAAGCTTAGCCAATTGTTGAAGTCAATCATTTTATCCTTATATTGTGGTATCATTCTGGGCGAAGGCAGGATGCTACTCAGGGCTAGGGTCATACCTGCCTGGGCCACATGATCCGAGAGCTCTTCCATGTCTCTTTTCATCTAGTCCAGGGAGGTACGTCTCAAGTCATTCACTCCAACATGGACAATGACAGAGTCATATTTGTACTTGTTGTGGAGTGACTTGAGTGCATGCGTTATGTGGCGGATCCTGGCACCCGACAGGCAGCTGACTGTAATTTTCTCCTTATTCAACCTGGTGAGAGGGACATCAGTGTGCCGGACTATAGAGTCACCTATGACTAAAGTGTTAGGTACATTGTCTTGCCTTAGGGGCTGTTGCTCGGTGGCACACTGGTGTTGTGAACTATGTGACACATTGGTTGTGATTGGTGTTTGTTTGCATTTCAGCTTCAGAGGTCTTTGTTGCTTAGGCAGGTTACAGTTAAGGGCCTCTGCATATGTGGATTTAGTGTTGCTATATGTGGGTGTTGGTGGTGTGGGTTTAGAAGGGCTATGTGTTGCTTGAGGTGTAGTGTGGGTGTTAACCTTCTCCTCTTGACTGTTTAGCACAATCTTGGGTGGAGGGAGCTTTGCTTCCATTTTGGCTATGTAAGTGCATCTCTCACAGGTTGTAGTGTTGGGTGGTAGGAGGAGAGGGTTGTCTGTGTACATGAGGCAATTGCTGCATTGCCCCAGTATGCCCAGATTCACCAGGTGGACAGGAGAAATCACCGAAGCTGACCCTTGGACATGCCTGGTTTGGGGCTTTTTTTTCTTTGTAAAGTATAGGAGCTGTTTCCTTAGCAAGGTACTTTGCAATTATAGGCTGTTTAGTGCCTACTATTAATTTCTCCTTGTTAACAAGGAGAGTTCAGTGTTTGTATGAGTTTAAGGCTTCCTAGTGCTTTCCAGCAGGTATTAGAGAAAGTGCTAGTCACAGGGATGCTTAAAGGTAAGATTGAAAAGAATGCACTCTGCAGTGTGCACTAGAGAAGTTAGATGTGAAAGTAGGTAACTTGAGTTTTACCTGTTTAAAAAGTTAAGGTTTAGTGGAGAGTTACTATTTTTAAAACAGCAAGATGGATTGAAAGGTGGGCACTTTTGTATTTTGGTACTATGAAATACTGTAGGATGGCCAATAAATTTAAATAATTGAAGGGGTGGGATTTCAAAAATGATGATTTTGTGATTACTCACATAAGCCAGTGAAAGTAGAGAGAAATGAGATATATGGTCAGATTAACATAAGAGGCGGGCAACTAGAAAGACAGTGGTATTTAACAAGACAACTTAAATGGGTGGGAGGGCAGGAAAAAATTCTGCCTGACTCAGAACAGAGAGAGCTGTGGTCTCTTTTAAAGTTTTAATATGCTATTAAAACAGAATGCAAGCAAAACACAAGGTAAAGAAAACAAACTACAGTATTCAAAATATAGAAAAGTAATACAAAAAATAAAAGCAAACTAACCTTTCCTTCACAGCAAAGTGTAGCAGAGTCTGGATGAGCCTTTCTGGTAAAGCCATATCAGTATGGACTCATTTGCATAAGACCAGTGCCTAAGCTCTTCTGTCTTATGAATAATGCAAAAGCTGC